>NW_028270190.1:9422068-9563763 GCF_037043375.1 Chiloscyllium plagiosum
ATCACTTCTTCGCATTTTCTTTCCAATATGAACAGACCCAAGTCTCTCTGCCTTTCCTCATAAGACCTTCCCTCCAGATCAGGCAACATCCTTGGAAATCTCCTCTGCGCCTTTTCCAATGCTCCACATCCTTCCCGAAATATGGGGACCAAGACTGTACACAATATTGCAAGTGGGGCCGCAACAGAGTTTTGCATAGTTGCAGCTGGATATTGCGGTTCTGGAACTCAATCGCTCTACCAATGAATCATAAAACACCGTATGCCTTCTTAACAAAACTATCAACCTGGGTGGCAACACCCATGGATCGATGCACATGGACTCCAAGATCCCTCTGCGCATCCACACTACCAGGAATCTTTTCATTGACCCAGTACTCTGTCTTCCTGTTATCCTTCCCAAACTGCATCACCTCACATTTATCTGCATTGAACACGATTGCCACCTCTCAGTCCAATTCTGCAGTTTATCCAAGGCCCCCTGTAACCTGTAACATTCTTTCAAACTGTCCACTACTCCACCGACTTTAGTATCGCCTGCAAATTTACTGATCTTCCACCTATGCCTGCCTCTAAGTTATTTAGAAAAATGACAAACAGCAGTTTTCCCCAATCAGACTCTTGTGGCACATCACTAGTAACTGAACTCCCAACTGAATATTTTGCATCAACCATCACTCGCTGCCTTCTTTCAGAAAGTCAGTTTCTGATCCCAACTGCTAATTAACCCTGAATTCCATGTACCTGCGTTTTCGCCATCAGCCTACCACGTGAAACCTTACTAAAGGCTTTACTGAAGTCCATGTATACCACGTCAACTGCCCTACCCTAACTTACATGCTTGGTCACCTTCTCAAAAAAATCTCAATGGGGTTTGTGAGACACGACCTGGCCTTCATGAAACCATGTTGACTATCTGATATTAAATTGTTGCTTGCCAGATGTTTAGAAATCTTACCTTTTATCATCCTTTACAAATCCTGTCCTGCAAGAGAAGTAAGGCTCATTGGTTTATAATTACCCGTGTCATCTCGGCTACCCTTCTTGAACAAGGGCACAACATTTGCTATCTTCCAGTCCTTTAGTTCTAAACCTGTAGAAAATGACGACTCAAATGTCAAAGCCAAAGGCTCTGTTATCTCCTTCCTAGCTTCCCAGAGAATTCTCCAATAAATCCCATCAGCCCAGGCGACTTGTCTACCTTCCCTCATTCTAGATTTGATAACTAACCTCGATCCTTTCTCGTTAAATATCTCACTACATTCTTGTCCACTACAATATTCTCCTTTTCCTGAGTGAACACCGATGAGAAATGGTCATTCAACACCTCTCCAATCTCTACAGTGTCCCCACTCAACTTCCCACTTTTGTCTTTGACTGGCCTTATTCCTACCTAATCATCCTTTTATTCCTCACACACCTATAGAAAGTTTGAGGGTTCTCCTTTATTCTCTTTGGTAAAGACTGCTCGTGTCCTCTTTTTGCTGTTCTTTACTCGCTCTTTGAATCATTCCTCGCTGATCTGTACCTCTTCATCGCCTCATATGTACCATCTTGCCTCATCAGCACATGAGCCTTCTTCTTTTTAACAAAAGTTGCAATTTCTGTCGCAAACCACGGTCCCCTTACCTTATCCCTTCCGCACTGCCTGACAGGGACATACCTATCACAGACACGCAATATCTGTTTCTTAAACCAGCTACACATTTCGACTGTCTGCATCCCATGCATTTTGCTGCCCCATACTATGCATCTCAATGCTTGCCTAATCGCATTATAATTGACCTTGCCCCATCGCAACTCTGGGCCTTTGGTATGTACCTATCCCTTTCCATCGCTAAGCTAATCGTAACTGAATTATGGTCACTCTCTCCAAAGTGCTCACCTACAACTAAATCAAACACTTGGCCTGGTTCATTACCAAGCACCAGATCCAGTGTGGCATCCCCTCTTGTCGGCCCTTCGACATACTGTGCCAGGAAACCCTTCTGCACACATTGGGCAACAACTGATTCATCCGACGTCCTAGAGTTATAGCATTTCCAGTCATTGTCGGGGTATTTAAAATTCCCCATAATGACCACCCTGTTCCTTTCTCTCATACCAAGAATAATTTTGCTAATTCTCTCTTCCATCTCCCGGAACTGTGCAGAGACCTATAAAAAACTTCAAGCAGTGTGATCTCTCCTCTCATGTTTCGAACCATAACCATCCGATCAGCCGTTCTTCCACTATTGCCCATTCCTGTCAGTCAACAGCATGCTCGGGCGCCCCTTACTTTCCAAACCACCAGCCTCCACATTCAAAGGACTGTTTTCCACCATTACGGAAAGCTTCAGCAAAATTCCACCACAGAACTTACCTTCCCCTCACTCTCACTGCATTTCACATGAATGGGCTCATCCCATAAATCCGAGTCTACTCGTCAATTACCAACACCATCATGTTCACACAGCATCTTCCCGTGAAATTGCAGAAAGTGCAACACGTGCCACTTCACGTCCTCCTGCTCACGATCCAAGGACATAAACAGTCTTTCTAGGTGAAGGAGTATTTCACCTGTCTATCCTCCAGTATGGTCTATTGAATTTGTTGCGCCGAACATGAGCAGCTCTACAGTAGAGAAATCTAATGCAGACTGAGTGATCACTTTGCAGAACACCTCAAATTTTGGCGCAAGCATGAACCAAAACTTCCTGTACCTGGTCAAAATGAGACAGTGTCCTGCTCGCATACTCACATGTCTGTTCCCGACATGCTGCAATTCACTGCTGAATCACGGAGCACAATGGAGGAACAACACCTTACTGAGTCACTTCATAATAATCTAGACTTAATAGTGAGTTCAACATCTTCAGGTTTTAAACCACTCCCATTCCTTCGCTTTCTTTTATCTATATTGATGCATTCTCTGTCACCATGTTCTCTCTCCCCTCCCCCATTCAATTGGAATTTTCTGCTTTTCCCAGTGTGCTGTTCGATGCGCCATTGTTCTGTCATTATCACATTCCAATCACATTCTCCTGCTTCAACGCCATTTCTGACTTCGCACTCTACTATGCCCTCACCACCGCATAAATGCTGCTTCTCCACCTTTCATATCAACTCTGAAGAAAAGTTATTTTGACTCAAGATGTTAGCCTGCTCTCTCTCCGTGCAATGCTGCCGGATTCGCTGTGTTTTCAAGCATTTTCGTGTTTCTCTGAGGAGACACTGAAGAGTAACTTAAAACGTAGAACCTTGTAGAGGGATTTGAGCTTGTGTGTGCCCATAATCACAGATAACCAGAAGTAAACTCTGGATGAGTATCCAATTGAGGAGATAAGAGTGACTTCTATATAAAATGACTGATACTACGCAGTGATTGATAGACTGAAAAAAAATGAATCAGATCTAGAACTAGAGGGCATAGGTTTAGGGTGAGAGGGAAAAGATATAAAAGAGACCTAAGGGGCAACTTTTTAATGCAGAGGGTGGTGCGTGTATGGAATGAGCTGCCAGAGAAAGTGGTGGAGGCTGGTACAATTGCAACATTTAACAGGCAAATGGATGGGTATATGAATAGGAAGGGTTTGGAGGGATATGGGCCGGGTTCTGGCAGGTGGGAGTAGATTGGTTGGGATATCTGGTCGGCATGGACGGGTTGGACCGAAGGGTCTGTTTCCATGCTATACATCTCTATGACTCTGTGACTCTAACTGATTTGCAGACAGAAGATCCGATCACAGGAGAGACATGCATTCTGAAATCTAACTGATGGTCTCAGGATAGTTTATCGACATAGTCACATAGAAAAAACTGAATTAGACATTGAAATCTCATCATGATGACCGCGACGTTTGACAAAATGAACAGAATCACGTGAGTGAATTAAAGACTTGAAACTAATCAGATGGCAGATCACAGGACGTTGGCTTTTATAACGGAAGTTGAGATGTCTGGTAGACAGTCAAAATGGTATCTAATTGAGGGATTAAATGTGGCTTCTGCACAAAGTCACATGGAGTGAGTTGAAGATTGGAATCCGGTTAAGATGTTTGAGGTGGTTTCTAATATAAATTAACAAATATAGTTGAGTAAGTTGGACGTCAGAATCCACTTGAAGGGTTTCAGACATTTAAAAATAGGGTGCAAACTTCAGAGCTGCTAAATTGTGGAATGCGACAGTCAGGGATTACAAAAGTGAGAAACTGGCAGCACAAAACTTGGCGTGGGTTGAAATTATGTATAGATAGCAATATGGGCAGGGGAAATGCTTGTGGAAGGTCAAACCTTTGGAGGGCTGGTGAGTGTGAAATCTGAGGGTGGGACTTTTGTGGAAGTGTGAAGTATGCGGGCTAGATTAAACTTGAGGTTTGAACAATACTTGTGGAGGGAATGAAAACTATGGGAAATGCAACATTTGGCAAGTTTGCACAATTGGGATGGATGCAACTTTTGCAGTGTGGCAGAGTGAATATGAGCATACTTTGTGGAGAGCCTGCAAAATCCGGTTGGGGCGGGCACATGCAGGCGAAATAAATAGATGACAGAGTTAGGAAAGACTGCATTAAATTGTGGGGGATCTGCAAAAAGGAGTGATCGATTGTAGCAGTCGGTATTGAGAATACAAACTTTGGCCAAGGGACAAAACATAAGGTTGTTTAGAATTTGTGTGCTGATGCAGAAAACCTCTGGGATGTACAATGTATTGGGGTGGCTGAAGACGTGATTGGGGACAAAATGAGGCAGTGCATAATTTTGGGGGCAGAACTACGGGTCTGTAATAGAGAAGAATGTCGGTTATAAAACAGGTTGGTTGGCACATGATCCATGGCACAAATGTGAGCGTGGGTTCAAAATGGGGGCGTGAAATATCATTTGGCAAAATTTCTTAGCTACTCATTCATGCTTTGCAAATGCAATATCTAAAGAGGTGAGGCGTGCTGGGTGTTAGTTTTTGGGGTAATTAAAATCGTGAGGATGTACAAAACTCGGGAAAGTGCAATATTATGAGAGTTAAAAATACGCTGGATACACAGAAAAACATTGGTGTGTGGAGGCGGAGGACTGCATAAAATTGGAGGTGCACAATTTATCAAGACAATGCAACACCCAGCAACGGTCCACAGAGAGATGAGTTGGGTGGAAGAGAGGCAGATGAATGATAATGGGAGGGCGCATAAACCGGAGTGGAAAAAATCAGTTAGAAAGTCAGAAAGTATGGCCTGACGTGGAGCATCGCCGTCAGTTCTGGACAACGCATTATAGTTAGGATTTGCAAGCTTGGGAAAGGGTTAAGTCAGAGGAGATTTACTGGGACGTACTGGGACATTCTATGGTCTGTATTCTCTAACAGGGAAGAGTCAGAGCTATAAGGGAAGAAACAGAAAAATACAATGTTACCACAAGGGCAAGAAAGAGCAGACTGAGGAAAAGTGAGATACAAAAAGAGGTGGAAAGACCAGCCTGGGGGGTGAGTGAGAGTGAGAGTGAGAGAGAGAGAGAGGAGAGAGAAAAAGGGGCGTTGGGGAGAGAGGGGTAGAGAGAGAGAGAGAATGCGAGAAAAGGGGAGAATAAAGGCCAGAGAGAGAGGTAATCGTCATTTTAGTGGGCATGGCTCTGCCAAGAATTTCTCACATTCCCTCTGTCCCATAAGGGACAGGCCATGCTCTTGGGGTTTGCTTCAGCCTGGTTGGTTAAGGAAGGGATGTGAGGTAGGTAACGGATTAAAATTGTTTTTTTTCTGTTTATCAGCAGCCACAGCAGTAGCAGCAGGTTCACGGGCGGGAGCTTGGACGAAGGGCCTGTCAGGAGCGGCAAGTCACTGATATGAACTTTGATATGCTTACCTTTAGCGCGGGAGTCCTCCTTTTCTGTTTTTCAGCAGCAGCAGTCCGAATGGCGGGAGATTGTACCTGGGGCATGTCAAGAGTGGTGATTCATTGATTTAAGCTTTTACATTTGACATCAGAGAGCAGAGGATTCTGGGAAAGGAGTGATTTTTTAAAATTCCGTTCAGCAAAAAAGTGAGCGTCTTGTAAGCTCGGGGCTCCACCCAACCACCTCCTCCAACGTGAAATACCAGGGACACATCAGGTAAGCTTCTCTCCCATTTTTATTTCTGGTAAGTGGACCACCTGAGATGGCAGTGCAGGGAGAGGAACGTTCGTCCTGCATGATATTTGAGATGAGGGACACTATTAATGTACCATCCAAGTATATCTGCAGTAAATGCACCCACATGTCATTCTCCAAGACCGTGTTAGGGAATTGGAGCGAGAGCTGGATCGCTCGGGAGGCAGAGGCTTTGATTGGTTAGAGTCACAGGGGAGCAGTTTCTCACAGGGACGAAGAAAGGTGGGCAACTGTTCGAAGGGAGATAAAGGTCAGTGGATGGATCCCCTCGGGTGGTCCCTCTGAATAAAAACATGTCTACCGTTTTGGATACTGTACGGTGGTAGACTTATCAGGGGTATGCAGTGGGGGATAGTGGTCTCTGGCAAATAATTTGTCCCTTTTCACAGAGGGAAGGAGGGAAAGGAGGAGAGTGTTCATCATTGTCGCCTCAGATGGAAGGATTGTTGGGAACGAACAAGATTCATGGTTGGTGTGTTGCCTCCCATGTGCGAGGGCCCGTGAGTTCTCTGATTGTATCTTTGGGCTTATGAAGGAAGAGGGTGTCAAGACGCAAGTTGTGGTCCACGTAGGTACCAACGACATAGGTAGAAAGAGGGATATGGATGTCAGGCAGGATTTCAGGGAGTTGGCGTGAAAGCTGAGTGCAAAAACAAACAAGAGTTGATATATCTCGTTTGGTACTCATGCCACGTGATATCGAGGCAAAGAATCGGGAGAGATATCACCTGAAAAGATGGCTACAGAGATGGTGGGGGGGGGGGGGGTGGGGGGGGATTTTCAGTAACTTGGATAATTGGGGCTCATTCTAGGGAAGGTTGAACTTTTACAAACAGGATGGTCTTCACTTGAAACTAAGGGCTATTAAATTCTTGGTGGGAAATTGGCTGTTGCTATTCGGGTGGGTTTAAAATAGCTTAGCAAGAGGATGGGAACCTGAGGTGAAGTTCCAGTGCACAGGGCGATGATAGTAGGGAGGGCATGGACAGTATTTCACTGTCACAGCAATGTGTTAGCAGACACGAAGCTGGTTTGAAGTGTGTCCACTTCACGCCATAAGAATTTGAAGTAAGGTAGCTGGGCGTGCAGCATTGATACAGGTTTGGGATTTAGATGTAGTGGTCATTTCAGAGACATGGAAAGCGCCGAGTGAGGAATGGATGTTGCAGTTTCCAGAGTTCACATCTTTCATTAAGAAAAGGCAAGGCGTTAAAGGAGTGGGAAGTGTGTCCTTGTTCGTCAAGGACAGTATAATAGTGGCTGAAGGAACGTTTGACGAGGGTTCGTCTACTGAGATTGTATGAGCTGAGGTCATGAACAGGAGAGGAGAGGTTACACTGCAGGGAGTATTTATAAGCCACCACAGAGCTCCAGGGAGGTGGAGGAGAGTATCGGCAACATGATTCTGAGTGGGAGTGAGAGGAACACTATGGTGATTATGGGGGACTTTAACTTCCCCAACATTGACTGAAAATTCTCTAACTCTAGTAAAAAGGATGGATCCGTTTTTGTTCAATGTTTACCCGAGAGTTTCCTGACAATCTATGTTGAAAGGCCATCAAGAAATGAGGCCACACTTTATCTGGTGCCTGGTAATGAAACAAAGCCAGATGTTTGATTTAGTTGTAGGTGAGCACTTTGAAAATGGTGGCCATAATTCAATTATGTTTAATTTAGCGATGGAAAGAGATAGGCACGTGTCACAGGCCAGGACTTATCGATCGGGCAAGGTTAACTATAATGCGATTAGACAAGACTTCGGATGTATAGAATGGCGTAGGAAAATTAAGGGGATGAGGACCATCGAAGTGTGGAGCTGGTTTAAGGCACAGGCATTGCGCGTCCTTGATAGGTATGTCCCTGTCAGACAGGGAGGAAGAGATAAGGTGAAGGAACCGAAGCTAAACGGATGAAGGAGGCTAATGTGTTGATGAGGCAAGATGACTCAGATGAAGTGATGGGAAGGTACAGAGTAGCCAGTTAGGATTTAAAGAGACAGTTATGAAGAGCAAATAGAGGACATGATGAGTCTTTAGAAGTTGAAATAAAGGAGAACACTAAAGCTTTCTATTGGTATGTGTGGAATAAAAGGATGAATCGGGTAGGAATAGGGCCAGTCAAAGAAAAGAAGTGGGATGTTTTGTATGGACCCCGTGGAGATCGGAGAGATGAGAATCAAATATTTATAATCGGTTTTCAATTAGGAAAATGAGAATATTTTACAGGAAAAGAATGAAATACGACATACTGGACTAGAAATGATCGACGTTATTAAGGAAGGGGTGTTATCATTTCCAGAATGATGAAAGTAGAGAAGTCCTCTTGGGCCCGATGAGATTTATCCGAGGGTTTTCTGGGAACTTGGGAGCAGACGGCCGTGCCTTTGGCTCTAATCTTTGAGTCGTCATTTTCTGCAGATTTAGTACCAGAGGACTGGAGGATTGGAAATGTTGTGCGCTTGGTCAAGAAGGGCAATAGAGTTGACCCAGATAATTATAGACCAGTGTGCGTCACTTTTATTGTCGGAAAAGTGTTTGGAAATAATTACAAGAGATATGATTTATAATCGTCAGGCAAGCAACAATGTGATTTCAGATAGTCAACATTGTTTTGTCAAGAGCACGTCGTGTCTCACAAAGCTCATTGAGTTTTTTGAGAAGTTGACCAATCTTGTAGATGAGGGTAGGGCAGTTAACGTGGTGTACATGGACTTCAGTAAAGCCTTTGATAACGTTCCACGTGGTAGACTGTTGAAGAATACTGTTGAAGAAAATATGCAGAGGCACGAGATTAGAGTTGATTTAGCAAATTGCATTAGACATTGGATTCCTGAAAAAAAGTCAATGATTGGTGCTTGATGGAATACATTCAGCCTGGAGTGTGTTACTTGTGGTGTGCCAAAAGGATCAGACTTGGAACCACTGCTGTTTGTCATTGTTATGAATCACTTAAACGCAGGCATTGGAGAAAGGGTTAGTAAGTCTGCAGAAAACGCTAAAGTCGGTAGAGTAGTGGACGGTGTGAAAGCATGTTGCAGGTTACAGGGGAACTTGGATAACCTGCATAATTTGGCTCAGAGATGGAAATGGCGTTCAATGCAGCTATATGGGAGGAGAATCACTTTGGGAAGAATAACAGGAAGGCAGAATACAGGGTCAATAAAAAGATTCTTGGTGCTGTGGATTTGCAGATGGATATTGGAGTACGTGTCCTCAGATCTTGAAAAGTTACAGTCCAGGTTGGTAGTGCTGTTCAGAAGGCGGATGGTGTGTTAGGTTTTATTGTTAGAGGGATTGAGTTCCGGAGCCGTGATGCCATGCTGCAACTATACAAAATGCTAGTGTGGTCTCATTTTGAATATTGTGTGCAGTTCTTGTCGAATCATTACAATTATCATGTGGAAGCTTTGCGAAAGGTGCAGAGGAGATTTACTTGGATGTTGCGTGGTATGGAGGGAAGGTTTTATGAGGAAAGTCTGAGAGAGTTGGGCCTTTTGTCATTGGAAATTAGAAGGCTAAGAAGGGATTTGAGAGTTACACACAAGATAATCAGAGGATTAGATAGAGAAGAGAGTGAAAATCTTTTTCCTAGGATGACGACGTCAGCTTGTATAAGTGGGAATAAATACAAATTGAGGGGTGACAGATTCAAGGCAGATGTCAGATGCGGGTTCTTTACTCAGAGACTAGTAAAGACTTGGAATTCCCTGCTTGCCAATGTACTTAATTTCACCACATCAGGGAGATTTATACAATACCTGGATAAGCACATGGATGATGGTGGGATAGTGTAAGGCGGTAAGCTTGGATTAGTTCACAGGTCGGCGCAACGTCGCGGGCCGTAGTGCCTGTTCTGCATTGTATTGTTTTAAGTTCAATGTTCTAATTCTAGCATTGAGATGCCAAATGCAAACACACGCACATTCTGATACTCACCTCCTGCTACTTCCACGTGGTAAAAGCATCTGTAGATGAGAGAAATTATTTTAGAAAACGTTCAGTTCTGTCACTCAAAGGCCCCTCTCTGCCGACATTCTATCTCATCCAGTCAGCCCCCTGCTCGCTCTACCTGGAGCATGTGTCTCCCAGGTAAGGAACACTCCAATTGGAATCTGATGTGATTAGAGGGGAGAGTGACACATACACTGGTCCCAGACCTGAAATCCAAGCAGTGACCAAGCTCTAGTTTCAAACTAAAAGAACCACAACGCATATTCATTTATACATTCGGACACAGGTTTATGCAACCAATTGACTCAAATGTCTTCTTCAGGGGAAAAAGGATTTTCACACAGATCAATATAACGTGTGACTTGGGACTGAAAAGGACAACCTTGCAAGCGCACGTTTATGAGTTACTCAGAATTCTATAAATGTATCAATCCATCTTGCAAGGAATGACTATTGCACAGATCCACAGATTAATCCACAGATGACAAATGAACTTGAATTTATTATCCTACTTCGCACCACTGCCTCCACTGCTCCCGCGACCCGTTAACTGACGTAGAGTTATCTAATTTCAACTGAAACAGAATATAGTTGACGTGGTTCAATCATCGATTAACAAATCACGAAAAAAACAAAACGATCTGCAGAACTCCATAGCAGGTAGGGCTTGAAACCAGATGTTGTGGCTGAAAGAGAGGGACGTTATACAGATCCAGGACACATGTACACCACAGTCTGAATCCGAAAGGTTAAAAGCATTGTGGAAGACCCCAAAATCACTCACTCAACCTCTTCAGCCTCGTGCTGTCTGGTAGACGATACCAGAGCATTCGCTCTTTGATGGCCAGACTTTACAACAGTTTCTTCCACTGCTCTCATTATTTTATTATGCTGTAATTTGTATACTGCCGTGCTTATTGCCATGACATATTAGGAATTATTATGCTGTATAATGTGTTTTGCATTTCTTATGCACTTTCTGCTGCCCTTGGTGTAGCTTCTGCTGTCCATGTAGCACATTGGTCCAGAAAGAACGCTGTCTTGTTTTTTGGTTTCCAAGGTGTATGTGGGAGAAACGAAAATTAAAGCTGTTCTTGACTTGATTGAGGCAGCAGTGAGCAAAAGCAATGTAATCTTGAACTTCATCAATTGAGATCACAAGGGTAACAAGGGACAAGATGCTGACTTAAGTGTTTATTGGATTTTCTTTGTTAGAACGTTACAAGCTCCAGCATCATTCCTTGTGCTTTAATATCCCATGCTTTTGCTTTTGCCAATCGGTTAGATGTATCCATTATGAGTTTCAAGTATTTGTTGCCAATTCTGGCTAATGGAGGAAACGTACACAACCATGGTAGCCTGCATGAAGTGTTCTTCATATCAGGGAATTGGCAAGAAAGGTGCTGATTCCGTTACTGCCCGTGGCGTACCTACCAGTTGGCACATATGACATCACCAGCAACATTAACCACATCCTTGTGCAGTCCAGGTCAATAGAAGTGTCTTTGTGCCTTAGGCTGAGCAATCATCACACCTGGTTGACATCCTACTGGCAATTCGTGTGCTCCCTCTAATATTTTCCGCTATTATGGGTAATGCCACCGACAACACAATCTGGTGCACTTCCACCCAGCTACCTCTCACTAAACTGCCATTGTCTCCATTTTCATCTTAGGATTTTACTTTTAAAATAATGACCCTTGTTACACATTCTGACTTATTTTCTGAATATGCATCTATTACAAGCATCTTCGCTTTTTTCTGCACCATTACATCAAACAGGGTGTCCGATGACTGAAACTCAACTCGTTCTTCTTGCCTTTTAGTTTTAGCTTCTTAATTTGAATGATGAAAGTGGCATCTGAAAATATCCAAGGTATTTTTCTTTTGACTCAGCATTTCCCTGGTCTTCCTTCTGGCTGGTACACACCAAGTGTCGTCACTCCCATCTTGCTCATACTAAGTTTCTTCCAAGAACGAACTGTATTCCTGGAACTGACATTCTTTCAATAAATTGCATTGTTACATCCCCACTCCTGATTTGGTTTTCCATACTGATCTTACACAAGTAAATGCTAAATTCCTGTCCATCTTTTCCACAATTTACCACTCTCTCAGGGAACATGTTAGAAAATGTTAGATGCTGGATACAACTGGCTACTACCCGACGCCTGGAGGAGGCGCCAAACCGTTACCACTCGACGCCTGGATTTGGAGCGCTTCATATTCCGCCTTAGAAACCGACACCAAACGGGATAAAGATGAATTTTAACAACTTCCTCATTTCCCCTTACCAAGCATTATTCCAGTCCCAAGCCTCCAACTCGGCACCGCTCTATGGACCCTTCCATTACTGCCCTCACTGACTTATCACCTTCTCCTTCACATTCATACACGTCTTGCTATATCCCCCCAACCCCATCCCCTCCCATTTGTCTCTCAGGCCCGACCCACTAGCCTCATTCCTGATGAGGGACTTATGCCCGACACATCGATTCTCCTGCTCCGCGGATGCTGGATGACCTGCTGTGATTTTCCAGGACCACACTCTCGGCCACAGAGGTGAAGTTTACTTGAGATCGGGCTGGAACATAATACCCATATCTTGCCCAGGCCGTGAAAGCTCCACCAGTTTCTTGACTTTTCTTGAGGTTTCCTTCACTACGTTTACTCAACCACTGGCTTAACCTCTTCTACCACATCTTTTCCCATAGAGTTTTTTCAACGATCATCACTGTCATCTTACGTAATTTATTTTCTTGCATGTGGAAACACCTTTTCCAAATGATGCTGTTTAACCACCAGCACTTTAATGTAGTTTGTCATACTTCATTATAGTGAAAACACCTGAGGCATTTCACCTCATTTCCATCCTCTTGGGCTTCCTTTTTCACCTGTCGTAAACTATTCCCAGTATGACCTCGTCCTTGCTTGTAGTGAAGGATCGCCCATTCTCCTATTTCTGTCCCTCTTGAGATGAAAGTCCTGCTGGAAGCTGAATTTCGCTTTATATACCAATGTATGTACATATGAAAACTCTGTTGCTCTTCAAATTCACGATCTTTTGCTTTCATCCAAAAAAGCTCTAATCATCTCCAGAAGTGAGTTTTTAACACCATCCAGCAGAATAATCGCTAACAGGCCAGACCTATTTTAAGGCCTGAATCAAAACTCCCACGTACAATGCTTTCGAATTCAAAATAAGTTTGACGTGGTTCCTTCTTTATGTTTCAGAACGCTGTCTATATGCTTCTGGTACCAATTCATAGGCATTCACAATAGCCTTTTTGCCATCTGCGTAATCTATTGATACCTCATTTGAGAGTGCTGCAAATCCCTCAATAGCTCTGCTTACCAGCTTCGGCTGAATGAACATTACTGACACATTCTCTGGCTACTCCTTCTGCCTGGTCATGTTTTCAAAGAAAAATTTGAAAAAAAAGCTTCAACATCTTTCTAATCGAAATGTGGCAATATTTTGAAATTTTAATACGTTACTACCTTCTGTTTCCATCTCCGTTCATTCTTCAGTTTCTTCCTGGCTACCCTGTAACCGTCTAAAATCATGTCTGATCCTTGCCTCCTTAAAGTTAAACAATGTACTTTCTTTCTCTTCAGTAAATGCTCCACATTTTTGTCAATCAACGTTCGTTCAACCACCCAATCTCTGCAATCCTCTCCAGCCGTACAATCCACCCAATCTCTGAACCATCTTCATTTTCACAGATATTTGCAATAGTGATTTCCCCTAATTCCAGCCATATGAGGAAAAGAAAGCCATTTTTATTTCCTCACTTGATGTGGCACTTTCAAATTCTTGTGCACCCTGCTCCTAAAATTACTCCTGCCCTACCTCTGTACCTTACGTTCCTTCGAAAATAAAATATACCTGACTTCATATGTGGCTTGTCATGCACCTACGTTGTGTCTCAGTGATGTACAGTACAAAGAAAAAGGCTCTGTGCCCATTGAGTCTGTGCTAGTTCACGTATTCTAATTCCTTTTTGCAGCATTTTATACATAATGTTGTCAGCTTGGGATCGCAAGCATGCATGTAATTACCTCTTCGTGTTACCATGATTGCTGTGTTTTCCAACCTTACAGGAAGTGATGGTCAGTATACTTGTTGCTGCATGAAGAGGTCATCCACCGGAACACAGAGCAAATGGGTCTGTGCAAACCGGAGATCATCCAGACATTGTGAATGATGACAGGTCCCTGACAGGGAGCAGTGAAGATTTACCAGGATGTTTCATAGAACAGGGAGGTTTACTTGCATCTTTAGAGGGTTTTTAACATACCCATCCATGTCACACTTTTAGTGCTGATACACATCGAGAGGATCCATCTACAATCGATTGAGTCTCCTTCTCAACCTCTCCCCTTGACTGGTCTGCGGTAATCTTCAGGTTCAAAAAGACCCATAATCGTTCCCTAATGAGAGAACAGCCCGATGGTCAGGTAGGACAATGGAAACTTTACCGTTGACTAAATGCTGGCACGGTATCTCGGTGGTGGAGAGAGGAAGTGTTGATTATGGTGTCTGGGACACAGTGCTTTGACACTTTCATTATCATTGTTGGGGGCTGCATTGATGCAGCCAATTGGAACATGTCCTAACACAATCCTGATGTGTACCTTATAGAGTTTGGAGAAACTGAGGTTGTTCTCATTTTATCAAAGCAAATTCAGGCGACATGTGATACAGCTGTTGACAGAACTTATACATGAGGATGATAAAACGGAAACTCATCAGCTGATTATGAAATGAATCAGGACACAGTGAGCAGGTTTGGTGATGATCTGTGAAGAGAAAGTGGTGAATCAAATAGAAATTTCAGGCAGCAAGTGAGAATGAACCGGTACAGCATACTCACACACAACGCAAATGTCGATGTAATGATGAGTTGAGTAATTAGGTCAGAGTTTGGCGTTACAATTATTGAGATGCAACCGGCAAGTCCACTTTTACTATCCTATAATGCAAGTTAATAAAAACCTGCACTGCCCGTTCGGGTTAGAAACTCACAAAATCCCATTTTACTGGACCAGATGACTGCGCATTTCACCCCTTTTGGAGATTAGCAGTCAGTCCATGTGGGAAACCAAGTGGGTTTCCATGAGTATCCTTCTTGAGATTTCATGTGAGTGAGCAGAACGCAGATCTTTGACACGAGCTAGAATGTTCCAAGAATCAGCCTGACGGTAAGAGCAGAATTTGTTTCCTTTTCTTTCCCTCTGTGCTGCCACTGCGCTTCGCCAATAAGACATTATTAGTTAAAGGCTAATACAACTTATGGATATTTTGTCTCTATTCTGAACAATGGGCAGCAAGCTCCACCCAGTCATTTCCAAAAATACCAACTGCACATGCTTCCCACTGCCCAGTAATTCAAAAAAAAATGTTTCGATGAAAAAAGGGAGAATTTTCACAACACTCAATGTCTGAGAGGGTTACACACAGTTTACAGAGAGATCTTGATAGGAGAAGTGGGCAAGAAGTTGGTAAATGCAGAATAACTTGGAAAAATGTGAATTTGTTAATTTAGAGTCATAGAGACGTAGAGATGTACAGCACGGAAACAGACCCTTCAGTTCAACCCGTCCATGCCGACCAGATATCCCAACCCGATCTAGTCCCACCTGGAAGCACCCAGCCCATATCCCTCTGAACCCTTCCTATTCATATACCCATCCAACTGCCTCTTAAATGTTGCAATTCTACCAGCCTCCATCACTTGTTCTGGCAGCTCATTCGATACCCGTACCGCCCTCTGTCTAAAAACGTTGCCCCCTAGGTCTTTTCTTTTTAATCTTTCCCCTCTCACCCTAAGCCTACGCCCTCCAGTTCTGGACTCTCGGGCCCGAGGGAAAAGACTTTGTCTACTGACCATATCCATGCCCCTCATAATTTTGTAAACCTCGATAAGGTCACCACTCAGCCTCCAACGCTCCAGGGAAAACAGCCGCAGCCTGTTCAGCCTCTCCCGAAAGCTCTAATTCTTCAACTCTGGCAACATCCTTGTTAATCTTTTCTGAACCCTTTCAAATTTCATAACATCTTTCCAATAGGAAGGAGACCAGAATTGCACGCAATATTCAGTGGCCTAAACAATGTCCTGTACAGTCGCAACATGATCTCCCAACTCCGCTACTCAATACTCTGCCCAATAAAGGAAAGCATACCAAACGCCTTCTTCACTAACCTATCTACCTGCGACTCCACTCCAAGGTCTCTTTTTTCACCAACAGTCCCTTGGACCTTACAATAAGTGCATAGGTCCTGCTAAGATTTTTTTTTCCCAAAATGCAGCACCTCACATTTATCTGAATTAAACTCCATCTGCCACTTCTCAGCCCATTGGCCCATCTGGTCAAGATCCTGTTGCAATCTTAGGCAACCTTCTTCGCTGTCCACTGCACCTCTAATTTTGTTGTCACCGGCAAACATACTAAGTAAACCCCTTATGCTCGCATATAAATCATTTATGAAAATCATAAAAAGTAGAGGACCCAGCACCGGTCCTTGTGGCACTCCACTAGTCACAGGACTCTATTCAGAAAAAAATCCCTCCAGCACCACCCTCTGCCTCCTACCTTCGAGCCAGTTCTGTATACAAATGGTTAGTTCTCCCTGTATTCCATGAGATCTAACCTTGCTCATCAGTGTTCCATGGCGAACCTTGTGGAACGCCTTACTGAAGTCCATATAGATCACATCAGAGGAGATAACGAAGAAATGGACTACTTAAGTGTAAAAAAACGTAGTGAGCTGCACCACAAAAGAACCTGGAGGTAATTGTGCAGGCAACACAGAAAGCTAGCTCACACTTAGAAAGGGAATGTAGGAACGAGAATGGAATGTTGTACCTTGTTTCAAGGGCTTGCAGTATCAGAGTTTGCAGTCTTCGTCTTAGGCCAACTACACAACGTGCTGGCGAGAGCGCATGTGCAGTAATCTGAGCAGCTTTGGTCCATTTATTTATGGAAGTATTTATGTTCGTTGAAAGAATTTCGAAAAATGATCACTGGCATTATCCCTGGTTTGCAGGGAGTACCTTGTAAGCAAATGCTGAACAGGTTGAGATTGTACTCACTGGATCTTGTAAGAATCAGAGGTAATTTCATTGAAACATATGGGATTCTTCAGGGGTTTGGCAGGGTAAACGCTGAGAGGGTGTCACCCGTCGTGGGAAGTCAGAATCTTGCAGGAAGGAAGATATAGAACGCGTGCGCCGTGGTTTACTAAGGTAGTGGAATCCCTGGTCAAGAAGAAGAAGAAGGCTTATGTTAGGACAAAATGTGAAAACCCAGTTAGAGTGCTTGAGGGTTACAAGGCAGTCAGGAAAGACCTAAAAAAAGAGTTCAGAAGAGTCAAGAAGGGACATAAGAAGTTGTTGGCGGATAGGATCAGGGTTAACCCTAAGGCCTTCCATAGATATGTCAGGAATAAACGAATGACGAGAGTTAAATTAGGGCCAATCAAGGATAATAGTGGGAAGTTGGTTGTGGAGTCACAGGATATAGGGGAAGCACTAAATAAATATTTTTCGACAGTGTTCACTATAGAAAATGAAAATGTTGGCGAGGAAGATACAGAGGTACTTGCACCTAGACTAGAAGAGATTGAGGTTCACAAGGAAGAGGCATTAGAAATACTGCAGAGTGTGAAAATAGACAAGTCCCTGGACCAGATGGGATCTGTCCTAGAATCCTCTGGGAAGCAAGGAAAGAGATTGCCGAGTCTTTGGCATTGATATTCAAATCATGATTATCTATAGGAATAGTGCCTGAGGACAGGAGGATAGCAAATGTGGTTCCCTTGTTCAAAAAGGGTAGTAGGGACCACCCTGTTAATTACAGAGCAGTGAGTCTCACTTCAGTTGTTGGTAAAGTGTTGGAAAAGGTTATAAGAGATAGGATTTATCACCATATCTGATAAAGAATAATCTGATCAGGGACAGTCAGCACGGTTTTGTGAAGGGTAGGTTGTGCCTAACGAATCATATTGAGCATATTTGACAAAGTGACCATACAAGTAGATGAGACTAAACCGGTTGATGTGGTGTGTATGGATTTGAGCAAGGCGTTCGATAAGGTTCCCCACAGTAGGCTATTATACAAAATGCAGAGGAATGGGATTTTGGGAGACATAGCTGTCTGGATCAGTAATTGGCTTGCTGAAAGAAAACAGAGGGTTGTAGTTGATGGAACATGTTCATCTTGGTGTCCAGTTACGAGCGGCGTACCGCAAGGGTCGGTGTTGGGTCCACTGCTGTTCGTCATTTTTATAAATGACCTGGATGAGGGCTTAGAAGGGTGAGTCAGTAAATTTGCGGACGACACTAAGGTCGTTAGAGTTGTGGATAGTGACGAAGGATGTAGTAGGTTGCAGAGAGACATAGATAGGATGCAGAGCGGGGTTGAGAGGTGGCAAATGGAGCTTAATGTGGACAAGTGTGACGTGATACACTTTGGCAGGAGTAATCGGAAAGCAAAGTACTGGGCTAACGGTAGGATTCTTGGGAGTGCAGGTGAGAAGAACTCTCGGTGTCCAAGTACACAGATCCCTGAAAGTTGCCACCCAGATTGACAGGGTTGTTAAGAAGGCATATAGTGGTTTGACCTTTATTAATGGAGGGATTGAGTTCAGGAACCAGGAGGTTATGCTGCAGCTGTACAAAGCTCTGTTAAGGCCACACTTGAAGTATTGTGTACAATTCTGGTCACCGCATTGTGAGAAGGATGTGGAAGGTTTGGAAAGGGTGCAGAGGAGATTTACTAGGATGTTGCCTGGTTTGGAAGGAATGTCTTACGAGGAAAGGCTGAGGGGCTTGAGGCTGTACTCGTTAGAGAGGAGAAGGTTGAGAGGTGACTCAATAGAGACATACAAAATAATCAGAGGGTTAGATAGGGTGGGCAGGGAGAGCCTTTTTCCAAGTATGGGGACCGCAAACACGAGGGGACACAACTTTAAAGAGAGGGGAGATAGGTATAAGACAGATGTCAGAGATAGTTTCTTTACTCAGAGAGTAGTAAGGGTATGGAATGCTTTGCCTGCATCAGTAGTAGATTCGTCAAGTTTAAGTGCATTTCGGTCGATTTTGGACAGGCAAATGGACGTACATGGAATAGTGTAGGTGGGATGGCCTTTAAATTAGTATGACAAGGCGGCGCCACATCGAGGGCTGAAGGGCTTATACTGCGCTGTAATGTTCTATGTTCTATGTTGTTCAATCTGGAAATCAGGTGTTCTCGTTCTGAATGGTCAATTGTAAGGCAACACAGGCATGGGTAAGGAGTTTCAGTAACAATTGAGCTGGGGTGGGGTGGAGAGAGGCAACATTTTAGAGATTGAAATTTTGGGAGTTTGTTGTTGCATATACGTGTGGTCAGAAAGTCATCTTGGGATCAAATATGAGAGCCGAGAGTATGTTGCTGGAAAAACACAGCAGATCAGGCAGCATCGGTGGAGCAGGAGAATCGATGTTTCGGGCCGGAGCCCGTCATCGACTCTCGACTTTGATCTCCAAGATCTGCAAACCTTACATTATCCACAGGTATGACAGCGTTTGGAGTGAAGAGTATATTTCGGTAACTTTGATTTATTCAAAAATCACCTCAATATCCTCGATCAGATTCCAAATTTTCACAGTCCTGTGTAAAATGTTCTGAAAACAACAAACACTGGAGTTCACAGCGGGTCAGGAGGCATCCATGGAGAGAGAGTGAGCTAACGTTTAGAATCTAGATGACTCCCCATCAGAGATGGCATGAAGTGTGGAGGAAGCAGCAGTTTGAATGAGAAGTGGCTAGGCCTGGGATGCTCGGGGATAAAGTGTGTTCGTAGTTCGCATTCGGCGATCAGAATGTGAGAACGGTAAAACGGTGGTGTCTTTAGATTCTAGACTTGAGATTCCAGAATGGACTTTATGAATGGACCACAAATGGACCGAGGGCAGACCGGCGAGAGGTGACAGAGAATGTACGAAGTAACAACTAAGAGAAAGGGAAGTAATATCATTGGATAATATCTGTGTATGTTACACAAAATGTTAAGTCCAGACGGTTATAAGGTACCTAACCTGTCGAGGAGAGATTCTTGCTGGAAATTGCGCTGTGATTAGCTGGAGCATTGCATCATGCCAAGAATAGACAATTGTGCTTGGAAGCTGTATTCTGTTTTTTTTCTGTAAAACCGTCACTTGTCCGACCTGTCTAGCTCCTTTTCCACCTATCCGCTCCACCCTCTCCTCCCTGACCTATCAACTTCATCTCCTCCCCCACTCACCCATTGTACTCTATGCTACTTTCTCCCCACCCCCACCCTCCTCTAGCTTATCGCTCCACGCTTCAGGCTCTCTGCCTTTATTTCTGATGAAGGGCTTTTGCCCGAAACGTCGATTTTGCTGCTCGTCGGATGCTGCCTGAATTGCTGTGCTCTTCCAGCTGATCCAGAATCTGGTTTTCAGCATCTGCAGTCATTGTTTTTACCAAGTTTGCACTGTCTGTCCTCGCCATGCTGTATTGCTTCAGCGAATCGCAGAGCAGACCGATGGAATTGCATCTCGTTTCCAAACCAAGCGGTTCACAATCAGCTGTACATAATATTGAGTTCAACACCTAAAATTACGAACACACTCTCATTCCCTCTCATTATCAATCAAAAGACCCGTGGGTGTGATAAATCAGTAATCAAACAGAAATTGCTGGAAATGCAGGGCAGCCAGCATCCACGGAGCAGGAGAATCTTAAACGCTGATGAAAGGCTTATACCTGAAATGTCACTTTTCAACTTCTTGCCGAATTCCCGCTGCTGCACAGTCTTGTGTCTGTTGTAGGGATTGAACCACAGAGGCATCTGTGAAAGTGCTGCTTCATATCAGTGTGCGTGGTTGAACACAGAATTCAATCCCTGGTGTCCTGTGTTGGTCACTTCTTGATGTGTCATTTCCATCTGCAGTGGAGAGCAACTAGAAGCGGCTGATCTTAAGCCCCAGCATTGCTGAGATTGAAAAGCTCCAAAGAGAAGCTGTTGTGGGAAGTATTCTGTCGGTTTAGTTACTAAGCTGAAGGCCTCGTTGGAAATTCAGGCATTAATTTTAGGATGAATTATATCTCAAGTTTGGTTCGAACCTAATTTATATCTAATGTTATGTGTGAGGCACGAGGAAGGTTAAAGAGGCCATCATTCACTCCCGTGCTGTCGTGCCAGTTTTCCCACAGTACTCTTCACTGCGAAGTTTCAGGATTGTCAGGGAGCAGCTGCAAAGCAACAGCGGCATGTATCCTGAAGAGGACAGGGTATGTCTGGAAGAAGAGATTATAGCTGATGGTTCCCTAAAACCACTGGTCTTGATGTTCTTAAATAGGTAATTTGCCCCTATATTCATGCGATGGTGGTGGTGTAAACTGTGTACTAAATTATCTCACTGTGTCTCGTCGCATTGAGTGTTGAGTCTTGTCGAGGCACTGGACAGATAGTGGGTCCCATTCCCCAAAGGACAATCGTTAAGTAGTTGAGCACTTATGACAATCCAATAACATTTTATGGTCATTATTTCTGAATCTGTTTCATACAAATTACTGGATTCAGTGAACCCCATTTCACAACTTACTTTAGCATTTTGAACAGTTCTCATTGGCGAAGCAAGTCGGCAACTCAGCCCATCGCGAATGCTCCAACATTCAATCACGTGGACACGCAGGAGGGGAGAAGAACACAGCAAGGCAAACAGCGTCAGGAGGTGTGGAAGTCGACGTTTGGAGTGTAGCCATTCTTCACGACTGAAAACGCTTTACACCCGAAACATCAATCTGAAACTTCGACTTGCACAGTCCATGATGATGCCTGGCTTGCTTTGTGCTTCCAGCCTCATGCCTGTCTAGTTTGTATCCCAGCATCTGCAGCTATTTTGTCTAACTTCAACATTGAATCATGGCTGAAAAGTTTCTCAGCCTCATTCTCATTCCTTCTCCCCCTAACACTTTATCACTTCGACAATCAAGAAAACAGACAACTTTGTCTTATATACACTCAATGAACTGGCCTCCACAGCCTTTTAATTCCACTGAAATCCATAGATTCACCATTGGCTGGCGAAAGACGTTTTATCTTACCTCTGTTGTAAAAGGTCTTCCCTTTACTCTCAGGGTTGAGCCACATGTGCTAGTCTCTCTTACCCATGAAAACATCTTGCCAAAATCCACTCTGTACAGGTCATTCAGGACTGTGTATTCAGGTGTCCTGATGAAGGGCTTCATCGATTTCTGGCTCCTCCGATGCTGCCTAAACTTCTGTATTTTTCCATACCCCACTTTCGACTCATTCAGTTTTCTGCAAGATTCATTTAGATCACTCCTCATCCTTCTAAGATTCAGAGAACATCGAAGAATGCAGCGCAGTACAGGCCCTTTGGCCCAAGTTGTTGCGCTGATCTCTGGAATCAATCTGAAGCCTTCACTAATCCATTTTCGTTCGAATATTTATCAAACCACTTTTTATATGGCCTTAAAAGTGCCGAGTCTACTCTGCTGCAGGCAGGACTTTCCACGCCCTTATTGCTCTCCCAGTAAAGACACTACCTCTGACATTTGTCCTGTATCTCTTACCTCTTAATTTAAAGCTATGCCCCTCTTGCTAGCCATCAACATCCAAGGAAAGGACTCTCACGCCCCTCCGTAACGAATCATCTGTTTATCTTCTATGTCTCACTAAGGTCACCACGCCAACATCTTCTCTCTCACGAAGACAGCCTCACATCGCTCAGCCTTTTGTCATATGACCCTCCCTACATACCAGGCCGCATTCTAGTAAACCGCCTCTGAGCCCTCTCCAAAGCTTCCACATTCTTCCAATAATGCAGTGACCAGCACTGTATGCAATACTTTAAGTGCGGCCACACCAGAGTTTTGTGCAGCTGCACAACTCATCCTCCTTATCCGCTTCTTTTCCTCGGAATGAGTCACTGCTGTGTCTGCTGAATCACTTCCAGAAACACCTGGCATTGCTTACACTGTCTTTTCTGCTCGGCTCCTCTCGCAGTCAACTCAATCCAGATCCTCCATCATGACTCTGCAGTTGCTTTTATGCCGTTAATTCTGACTCAATATTCTCTCTCAAATTGCAAAGATCCTATAAAAGCACTGCCTCTTAAGGTTTCCTTTCTCTTAAGCTCCCTTATTAAGTCTATCTCATTGCAAAGAACTATATTCAGTTTTACACAATCCCAGTGGGATTCATGTAAAGCTGCTCCAATAAGACATCACACAGATATTCCAGAAAATCCTTTTCTTGCAATTCACCTCGGACCTGATTTTCCCAAGCCAGTTCCACATTAAAATCCTCCATTACCACTTGAATTTTGGAGTTCCTGCATATCTTCTGTATATCCTGGTGTATCTTGTGCCCGAGCTCCTGACCGCTGTTTGACAGCCAGTACAAAACTCCAACAATGCTTTCCTTACCTTTCCATTCCTCAATTCTACCCAAACAGATTCAACACCATCTGGCCATACTTTGTTTCTTATTACCAATTTCGTTTAATTTCTTACTCCGATAGACACCCCACACCTTTGGCCACCTGCCATCATTGTAATAAAATGTATATCCTTGAATATATAGCTCCTAAATCTGATCTGCTTGCAGCCATACTGACTTTTCCTTATTTGAATTTGTTTTAGAGAGAATCTTAGAGGTACATTTATCACCAAGAATTCAAAGTAAACACCTATCGAGAAATGAGACTGAAACCATTCATCAGATCTTGGAAAGTAATGGATTTTCAACGTTTGTCTGTTCTGTCTGTGAGAAATAATTTCAAACATCATTGTGACTGATAATGTTCCATTCATGTGTCCTATTTCTCATCCAATTCATTTATAAAAATAACAAAAACTAATGGAGCCAGAATATAATTTTGTATCGAATTGGCTAACTGTCCCTGATTCACTGTGAACTAATCTTATTAAGCAGTCAACCGTCTGGAACATTTTTAGGTCTTACTAAGGTTCACTTGGACAAAATATGCTGCTTTACTTTCGTCGATCTTCTTGCTCACATCTTGCAAAAACATTGCTTATGTTTGGGAGACATGTTTTACGCCCCGCAAAGTCATGCTGACTAACCTTTCCAAAAGCATGCAGATCCTGCATCTTCCAATCAATTTGACTTTCTACTTACTTTTGAAATGCTGAATTGCCTGGGAAATGACAACTCATATTGAATGTAAAATTAAAATGTTCTGTGGTTTCCTGGTGGAAAGTGTTGGTGTTTACAGAGGGCTCCTGGGGTGGGGAGCGGATTTGCCACTTTTTGCAGGGGTATCCTGGGGAGGGGTAAATGCATCAGTGTTTGTGGCTGGTTACAGGGAGAGAATGTGTCATTGTTTAGTGGGGCATCCAGGGGAAGGAGAATGTGTCACTGTTTCCTGGGGTCTCCTGGGAGGAACATGTCACTGTTTATAGGGGTATTCTGAGGAGAATATGTCAGTGTTTGCAGGGTGCTCCGAGGGAAATGTGCCCACCTTTATGCACGGCTCCTGGGGGAATGATCAATGTCCATTGTGGGATATAGGGGGAAATATACCAGTGTTTACAGGGGTCTCCTGAAGGGAATATGTCACTGTTTAAAGGTGGCTGCTTGGAGGAGCGTGTCAGTGTTTACGGGGGCGGGCATCTGGGAAGAATGTGCCAGTGTTTACAGGAGACACTTGGTAAATGTGTGCGAGTTTACAGGGGGCACCTTGGGTAATGTAGCAGTGTTTCCAAGGAGCTCCCTGAGAGAGCGAACGTGGGAATATGTCAGTTTTTCCAGGGGTCTCCTGAGGCGAATATATCAGTGTTTACAGAGTGCGCCTAGTTGAATGTGCCCACAGCTGAATGTGCCCACGTTTGCAGGGGGCTCCTGGTGGGATGATCCTTGCTCATACTGGCATATCGGGGGAAATGTAACACTGCTTGCAGGGGTCTCCGAAGCAGAATGTGTCAGTGTTTATAGGGGGCTGAGAGGGGAAGCATGTCAGTGTGTAATGAGGATTCCTAGGAAGAATGTGCCAGCGTTTAAAGGAGACAATTGCGAAAATGTGTGGATGTTTACAGGGGGCTTCCAGGGAAATTTGCCAGAGTTTAAAGGGCCTCCTTCAGGAAATGTCAGTATTCACAGGCGGCAGGTAGGGGGAATGTGCCAGTGTTTACATGGAGCTCCCTGGGAGAGGGGGCATGGGGATATGCCAGAGTTTACATGAATTTCATTGGAGAATGTTTCACTGTTTACAGAGTTCCTGAAGTATGTGGCAGTCTTTACAGGGGGATTCTAGAGTGTGTGGCAGTATTTAATGCATGTCCCAATATCGAGAGTAAGTTTCTAAAGTGACTCTGCAGGACGCATAGAGAGCCCACAAAGACTCCCCTAGTGTGTGTGTCCATGGTTACATGGACTGAGGACAGTGTGTCAGTGCGTAACAAACATCCCCAAAGAGACCACAGTGAGACTCCGATTTGGTTTGTCCATGCTTGCATGGATCTGGGGTAGTGGTGGAGGTGGGGGCATGTACAGTGTCAGTGTGTAACAGCAATCACCGAGAGGCCATAGTGAGTCTTCACAGTGAGAGAATTCAGGTACATGCACAGCGATATCTGACATTATACACGGTCTTAGTGAATCCACCCCTGGAGCATTATGTGCAGCATTGGTGTCCTTTGTCTGAGAATGGTTGTTCTGGCTGCAGAAGGGAGACCAACAAAGTTTACCAGACTGAACCCTAGGATGGCAGGAATGGGGTATAAACAGAGCTTAGATCGGTTAGGAAGATATTCCTTGTAGTTTCGATGAATGAAGGGGAATCACAGAGACTAGGGAAGTCTAGCAGGTTTGAGATAGGGCAGAATCAGAAAGGATGGCCCCGATGAAAGGGCAGTTCAGATGCAGGTGTCACAGTTTAAGGATATAGGTTGGGTGATTCAGGATTGAGCTGAGGAGAATTCACCTCACACAGAGAATGGTGAGGCTGTGAATTCACAGCCAAAACATTGACTTTTTCACGAAAGAGATAGATACAGTTCGTGGAGTTCAAATGATCAAACGACATGGGAATTAGACAGAACAGGGAACTGAGCATTACAAATAACCATTGAATGACTGAATATTTTGTTGGGGTGAATGGGCTCCTCCTGTTACAATTCATTCGGTTTCTGTATTCCTCTTTGAGTGCTGCATAGAACTAAGAACATTACAGGACAGTACAGGCCCTTCGAACTTTGATGTTGCACCGAACTGTGGAACCAATCTGACGCCCATCCAACCGCCACTATTTCAGTTTCAACCACATGTTTATCAAATGCGCTTAAATTTAGAATCTATTACTGTTGCGGACAGGGTGTTCCACGTTCCTAATACACTCTGAGTTAAAAAAAAATAGCTCTGGCTTCTTTCGCTTTTGTAGCAGCGATCATCTTAAAGCTATGTCTGCATGTGCTATCTATCGCCATCTGAGGAAAAATGTTTTCACTGCCCACTCTATCTAATCCTCTGATTATCTTGCATCTCGCAATTAAGCCACCTCTCAACCTTCTTCTCACTAATGAAAACAGCCTCACCGCTCTCAGCTTTTCCTCACAAGACATGCCGTCCAGACCAACCAACTTCCCAGTAAATCGGTTATGAACCCTTTCCAAAGCTTCGAATCCTTCCGATAATGAGGTGACCAGAACTGTCTTTCCCCTCAGCTATATAAGTGAGTGTTTTCTAAACCCGAGACCTTTCCCTTGTAGAGCCACCTCCTCCAACCTTACACACCAGGAACACATCAGGCAAGCTTCTCTTCTTTTATTTTTAACTTTCTGATAAGGGGACAGTGGGATGGCAGGGCAGGGAGAGGAAAGCTCCTCCTGGATGATGTTTCAACTGAGTTACACGTTAATGTCCAATCTAATTAAATCTGCAGGAAGTGCGCCCACCTCTTGCTATTCCAACACCGCGCCAGGGAAATGAAGCAGGAGCTGGATGAACTTCGGATCATTCGGGTGACAGAGTCTGAGTTAGGTAAGAGTTACAGGGAATTAGTAACTCCGAGGCATGAAGAAAGCTGGCTAATTGTTAGTAGGTGGGAAAACAGTCAGTGCAGGGATCCTCTGAAAACCAGATATACAATTTTCGATACTGTTGTGGGGACGACTTACGAGCGGCATGCACAGAGCCTGTCCCTATTGCACAGAAGGGAGGGGGGAAAGGAGGAGAGTTTTACTCTTTGGGGTCTCAACAGTTAGATTGTCAGACAGAAGGCTTGTTGGGAACGAAAGAGAGTCACGTTTGATGCATTGTCTGCCAGGTGCCAAGGTCCATGAGGTATCGAATCAAGTCCTTGGGGTCCTGAAGGGAGAGGTTGACCAGCCCCAAGTCGTGGGTCACATCGGCACCAACGGCATAGGTAGAAAGAGCAATGGGAATGTACGGCAGGATTTCAGGGAGCTCGACTGGAAGCTAGGAGCGAGAACAAATAGAGTTGTTATTTCTGAATTATTACCCGTGCTATGTGATAGTGAGCCGAAGAACCGGGAGAGATATCAACTAATACGTGGCTGCATCGTTGGTGCAGAAGGAAGGGTTTCGGGAAATGATACACGGATAATTGGAACTATTTCTGTTCAAGGTGAGACCTCGACAAACAGGGCTGCCTTCACTTGAAGTAGATGGGTATTAATAGCCTGTGTGTTAAATTTGCGAGTGGTATTTGGGTGGTTTTACAGTAGCTCAGGAGGGGAATGGGAACCTATGTTTTATTTCCAGTACACAGTAGGATGAGCATACGCAGGACAATGACAGGAGTGCACGGTAATTTTAGTGTATTGGCACATAGAAAGCTGGTTGGAATTGTGCCCACTTCAACCTTGGGAGTGTCTGCAATAAGGTAGTTGCGTTTGTAGCATGGATAGGTATCTGGGACTTCGATGTTGTGGCCATTTCTGAGACATGCGTGGAGCAGGGTCAGGAATGGATGTGGCAGGTTCCAGAGTTTAGATCTTTTATTAATTCCAGGGAAGGTGGTAAAAATAGGGGAGATATGGCTTTCTTAGTCAAGGACGGTCAAAAAGAGCATGAAATAAATTTTGGCGAGGATTCGTCTATAGAGGTGGTATGGTCTGAGGTTAGAAACAGGAGAGGAGAGATCACACTGCTATGAATTTTTTTAAAGCCTCCGCATACGCTTCCAGGGAGGTGGAGGAGAGGATTGGCAAATTGATTCTGGGCAGGAGTGAAAGAAACAGAGTGGTAATTATGGGGGGCTTTAACTTCCCCAACATTGACTATAAATGCTCTAATTGTAGTAGGTCAGATGGATCAGTTTCTTTCCAATGTGCGCAGGAGGGCTTCCTGACACAATATGTCCATGGGCCGACAAGAGGGGAGGCGACACTGGATATGATACTTGTTAACGAACCAGGGCAGGTATTTCTATTAATGATAGGTGAGCACTTTGGAGAAAGTGACCATAACTTGCTTACATTTGGTTTAACGATGGAATGGGATAGTACATGCCACGGCAAAATATTTTGATAAGACAAGGGCAATTCTAATGCTATTAGACAAGACTTAGAAGGCATAGAATGCAGGAGGGTGGATTAATGAACATATATTCCTTGTCGTTGATAGGTATGCCCCTGTCAGGCAAGAAGGAAGTGATAAGGTAAGGGAACCTTGGTTTACTCAAGAAACTGTATTCTTGTTAAGAAGAAGAGGGAGGCTTTTGTGAAATTGAGGCGCGATGGCTCAGATGAGGTGATGGAGAGTCACAGAGTAGCTAGGGAAAATTTAAAGAGAGAGTTAGGAACAGCAAGGAGGGGACATGAGCATGTTGAATAAATGAGAACCCTAAAGCATTCGATTGATACGCGGGGGAAAAATAACAACGACTCAGGTAGGAATAGGGACTATCAAAACAGAAGTTGGAAGTGGGTTGTGGACCCTGTGAAGATCTTAGAGGTGCGAAACCAATATGTCTCATCAATGTTTGCCCAGGAATATGTGAATATTGTAGAGGAGAAGACGGAGATATGGGCTATTAGACTTGAAACGTTTGAGATTAGTAAGAAGGAGGTGTTATCAATTCTACAACGTGAGATAGTAGGCAAGTCCTCTGGGCTGGATGGGATTTGTCCAAATAATATCTGGGAAACTCGTGAAGAGATGGCCGAGCCTTTGGCCTTGATGTTCGAGTCGTCATCGACTACTGCGTTAGTACCAGAAGACTGCACAATTGCAAATGTGCCCTTGATCAAGAGATGGGTCAGGTAATTATAGACCATTAAGCCATATGTCAGTCGTAGGAAAGGTTTTGGAAAGGATTATAAGAAATAGGATTTCGAATCATCCAGCAAGCAACAATTTGATTAGAAATAAGCAACATGGATTTGACAACGGCAGGTCGTGTCTCACAAATGTTAATGAGTTTTTTGAGAAGGTTACCATGCACGTGGACGGGGGAAGTGCAGTTGTCGTGGGGTATATGGACGTCAGTAAAGCTTTTGATAAGGTTCCACAGGGGAAGCTACTGGAATAAACATGGGATTGGAATGATTTAGCAGTTTGGATTGGAAACTTGCTTTCTGTATGAAGTCAACGACAGGTGGTTCATGGAAAATATTCAGCCTGGGGTCCGGTTACTAGTGGTGTGCAACAAAGGTCTGTTTTGAGATCATTGCTATTCGTTATCTTTACAAACGACTTGGAAGCAGGTATGGGAGGATGTATTCGTAGGTTTGCAGATTGCACTAAAGTCGGTGGAGTAGTGGACAGTGTGCAAGGTGGCAAGGAGACTTGGCTAAACTGCAGAATTGGGCTGAAAGGAGACAAATGGAGTTCAATACAGATAAATGTGATGTGATTCACTTTGGCAAGAATAGCAGGAAGGCAGAATACTTGGTCAATGGAAAGATTCTCGGTATTGTGGATGAACAACGGGATCTTGGTGTCCGTGCACACAGATTCCTGCAGTTTCTACCCAATTCATAGAGCTGCTCAGCAAGCATGCAGTATGTAAGTTTTATTGGTAGAGCGATTGAGTTCCTGAGCCGTGATTTCATGCTGCAAGTGTACAAAACATTAGTGCGGCGTCACTTGAAGTCTTGAATGCAATTCTGGTGGCCCCATTACAGGTAATATGTGGAAGCAGTAGAAAATGTGCAGAGGCGATTTACCAGGATATTGCCTGGTCTGGAGTGAAGGTCTTATGAGGAAAGTCTGAGCGACGTCGGTCTGTACTCATTGGAGAATAGAAAGCTAAGTCGAGATTTAATAAAGATATATTAATGATCAGAGAATTAGATAAAGTGGACAGTAAGAGTATTTTTCCTAGAATGATGGAATCTGCTTCTACAAGGTGACATAGGTACAAATTGACGAATGAGGGATTTAAGCCAGATGTCAGAGGAAGGTTCTTTACTCAGGGAGTCGTAAGATTGTAGAAAGCCCTGCCTACCAATGTAGTTAACTCAGCCACCTTATGGGCATTAAAAAAGTCCTCGGAAAAGCAGATGGATGATGATGGGATAGTGGAGGATGATGGGCTTAGATTATTTCACAGTTCGGCACAACGTCGAGGGCTGAAAGGCATGCTCTGCGCTGTATTGTCCTATGTTCTCGTTTCTACGTTTGATGTGTGCAATTCTACAGGTTCGGCCGCAACAAAGCTGTGTACATGCTGCGGTATGACTTCATGGCTCCGTAACTCATTCCCCCCACCAATAAATGATAACACACTTTAAAACGATTTAAAACGTAACTATAAACCTGGGTAGCAACTTTCAGGGATCAATGTTTATGGACACGGCGATCTCTCTGCTCATCTCCTCTACCAAGACTCTGTACTCTGTATTCCTGTTGCTCCTTCCGAAGTGAATCACCTCATAGATTTCCACAATAAACTCTATTTGCCACCTCTCAGCCCAACTCTGCATCTTATCAATCTCATTCTGTGACCTGTGATATCTTCAGCACTTCCCTCAACTCTACCGACCATAGTGTCATCCGCAAATTTACTAATGCATCCCCCCCATGTAATCAATTACTCACAGGATATTTTTGTTCATTTCTAATCGTCTTGGTCTGAAGTAATCCATCCTTTCCGAAACTGACCCAATGTTTCGGAAAATGACAGAGTAGCTGCAGAGAGAAACACAGTGAGTGTGTGTGCTAATTATAACACTTAAAGAACCCAGCCTGAGGATGTATGCGATTTTTAAATCATTATTAATCGTGTTTGAGTTTTGATGTGTTTTATCATATCTGTTATCACCATTATCTATCCATGGATGTGGAGAATGATGTACATCAGAAGATGGATATCGTTGTTGGAGTTTAGTAATCTCAGCTCCAGGCCATCTCTGCAGGAGCTGCTCTGGGTACGGATTTATAATCGACTTGTTCAGAGATGTTATGATGCATTCCTCTTTTAGACAGTCTTGAACGTATTAGGTCGCTCAAGTTTGCCGCCCAAGGTTGATAAGAGAAACTGAAGAATGCAGATGCTGGAGATGAGAGTCGAAAAGTGTGGTGCTGGAAAAGCACAGCTCGTCAGGGAGCAACCGAGGAGTAGGGAAATCAACCTTTCCATTAACAGTCCACCAAAATTGAAAGGGTTGTGAAGAAGGCGTTTGGTGTGTTTGCTTTCATTAGAAGAGGGATTGACTTTCCCAGCCGCGAAGTTATGCTGCAGCTCGAAAAAGACCGAGTTAGACTACATATGTAATGTTGCGTTCAGTCCTGGTTGCCTCATTATGTGAAGGATGTGCATATTTTAGAGGGTCTGGAGAAGATTTAGCAGGATGCTGGATTGGAAAGTGTATCTTATGAAGAAAATTTGAGGAGGCTATGGGGGGTTTTCCTACTGGAGTGAAGAGAGATAAGAGTTGACGTGACAGAGAAGTACAAAGTTATAATAGGCATAAACAGAGTGGAGAGTGAGAAATATATTTCGCAGGGCAGAATCTGCTATCACGAGACGGCATTATTTTGTAGAAGGTTTAAAGGAGATGTCAGAGGTTGCTTCTTTACAAAGGAAGTGGTGGGTGCATGGAATGCACTGCCAGCCAGAGTAGTCGAGTCAGATGCAACAGTCAACTTTAAGCAACTCGTGGAGAGGTACGTTGATGTACATTAAAGGAAGGGTATGTCGGTTAGTTTGATATTAAAGTAAGAAATATGTTTGGCAGAACATCAAGGGCTGACGGACCTGTACTGTTCTATGTTCTGTGTACTTCAAGCCACGAAGTTGAGACCCTGTCACTCCACCACAAGAATCCTCGTGCCCCACGGTAGTGTCCCAGAAACAACCGTCTTTAGTTACAATGTCAATGACGTTTCTTTCTTGATAATGTCAAAAGCGGGGATGTTCACAGAAATATGCACAATATTCACCACCATTCGTGAATCTTCAGATGCAGACGTAGTCCATGTCAAATGCAACCAGACATGGGCAACATTCACATCTGTGCTGAAAAGTAGCAAGTAGCATTTGTGCCACACAGTTGCCAAGCAACGACCAACTCCCATTTCAGGTAATCTAATCACTTTCTCTTGATACTTCTTACTATCACTGAATCACTTACTCCGATTCAGTGACTAGAAACTGAGTTGGAAAGCGATATTAATACAATGACTCACAACTGGTCGAGGTTAGGAATCCTGAATTGCATAAACGACCACCTGAATCCCCAGTGCGTCTCCGCTATTTCAAAGGCACCAGTGAGCGATTGATGGAATAGTCTCCATTTGCCTGGACGAGTGCATTTCCAACAACATTCAGGAAGTCTGGCACAATCCAAAAGAAAGAAGCTCGCTTGATTTGAACCACATCCTGAAACAAACATTGTTTGATAATTTGAACAAGATGCACTGCATAAATGCAACAAAGCTCATCAGATAATCCCTTGCAACTTCTCAACCACTTCCATCTCCAAGGAAAAGAGCATCGGATTCTTGTGATCACCGGCCTCTGCAAGTAAACTACCAAACCACTCACCATCCTGACTCGAATTTTATCACCATCCCGACAGGGATGAGTTGGTATGCTGGCGTTCCCTCCCTAACTACTGTAAGGATTAATATATAGAAGATGAACTTCTGTGGTAAAAGGTAACAGCTTACCCTCACTTTCCCGTGTGCATTGAGTGTTGATCTATTAAAGCTGAACCAGCAAGTGGCAACCACTTCTTACAACTCAACAACAAAAAATAATGTTTTGTGGTGTACAAGGTAAAAAGAGGCATGGATAAAGTCGATAGCCAGAGTTTTCAGCAGGGTAGGATTGACTGCCACGAGGGGTCATTGTTTTAAGGAGGAAGATATAGATGAGACGTCAGAGGTAGGTTCTTTAGTCAGAGAGTTTTGAACGCATGGAATGCACATGGACAGCAGAGAATTGAGAATTGTATAGGTGATGTTATTTTATTTTATATTAGGATTAATCCTCGGAACATCATCGTGGGCCGAAGAGCCTGATCTTTGCTGTACCTTTCTATGTCTGTGTGAAAAGTAAGTTATGAACATTTCCTGCGTTTCTTCTCGAATACATATGACTTTCACCTGCTTTACAGCTACTTCTGTTTTTAGTATTGTTTCTTCTGACGTGAAGACAGGAGGAAAATGGTTAGTGGAGTTGCACGAGGTCATAGCAGATGATGATTGCACACTTCCCTACTTAACGATGTAAATGAACCAGTTGTTTACAATTATGACTGATTTTTATTGTCTCTGGAACTGTCTATTCTCTTTCCGGTATTGACAAACATACATTCAAATTCGCCCAGTTGACTTGTTAAGATTTGAAACCCCTTTCACCAGCCCATTCAACTGGTTTCTATCGAATTATAGGTCAGTCTGTCGACGGATGCTGCCAGATTTGCTGAGATTCATCAGCACATTTTTTTAAAAAATCAGTGCTCCATCATCGCCAACTTTTTAATGTCTTTATGCTGGTGTATTTAAATTTCTTATTTTCCTAGGACCATTTGTTCGTTATTTTTGTTTCCGACCATGAAATGAGTGAAAACGTTTATGTAACACTTACCATTTTCCTGTTTTGTTATGTGCACAGTGTTTGGGGACTGTGGTGAAGAGCACGTATATGCTGATCACCAATTGACAAACTACCCAATCCTTCCTATTTCCTGGGCTATATCAGGCCATTACGCGCCCAGTTGCACTTAGCATCTATCTGTGAGGTGTCAGTAGGCATCCAGGGCTGTGTTCGTGGTGAATACCCGCAGTCTCTTATATCTCCAGAGGAACACCTGCCTGTGAGGATGGATTTTAATTCACGTCCTGAAGCTTAAACGGCGGATCATTGATATTGAATCAGCAGAAGTGAAAATAATTCGGCAATCTACTTTACATTTATCACAACATGCTGCGATTTCCATGGGAACACGCGGAATGGTCCAATTCCCTAAATTGGGAATGTCGATGAGAACAGCTGTGTTCTTCAAGCTCCCTAAACTGGAAATCTCAGACTGAACAGCCGTGTTGATTCAGCTCTCTAAAGAGGGAATCTTGCTGAGAAGACACGGGATGGGTGAGTTCGGTAAGTGGGGTATCTCGGTGTGAAAGCTGGGATGATCTAGAGCTTAAAAATGGGAATCTCGGTGTGAACAGCTGGGCTTGTCATTCGGCATTCCAAACGAGGAACTTCTGTGTGAACATCCGGGATGGTTCTCTTCGGTTCTCGGGGAATCTACGTGTGAACAGTTGGGGTGGTCCGGCTCTCGAAACTGTGAATCTCAATGAGAGCAATTAGGATCGTCAGGCTCTCGTCACTGGGAATCATAGTGTGAAAAGCAGGATGTTCCAGTTGATTAAAATGGGAATCTCATTATAAACGGACGGATAGTCCAGCTCTCTAAAAAGGGATCACTGTGAGAACAGCTGAGATATTCCGGCCCCCTCAACTGATGAACACAATGTGAAGAGTTGGGATAGTCCAGCTCTCTAAGCTGGGAAACTCAGTGTTAAGAGCTGGGATGGCACAGCACTCAAAACAGTGAATCTCAGTGTGAATAGCTGGAATGGTCCAGCTCCCTAAATTGGGAATCTCAGAGTGAGCAGCCAAGATGGTTCAGCTCCCTCAGTGGAAACCACGTGAGAACATCGAGGGTGTTCAATTTCTTTCCACTGGGAATCTCAGCATGAAAATCTTGGACAGCCCAGCTCTCGAAACTATGAATACTAGTGCGAAGACGAGGAGGTTGAACAGTTCATCCACTTTACCAACACCTTCCACCCTGACCTCAAATTCACCTGGACCGTCTCAGACTCCTCCCTGCCCTTCCTAGACCTTTCCATTTCTGCCTCGGGCGACCGAATCGACACGGATATTTACTATAAACCGACCGACTCCCACAGCTATCTAGACTACACCTCCTCCCACCCTGCCCCCTGTAAAAACGCCATCCCATGTTCCCAATTCGTTCGTCTCCGCCGCATCTGCTCCCAGCAGCACCAGTTCCAAAACCGTACAACCCAGATGGCCTCCTTCTTGAAGGACCACAATTTCCCCCCAGACGTGGTCGACGATGCCCTCCACCGCATCTCTTCCGCTTACCGCTCCTCCGCCCTTGAGCCCCGCCCCTCCAACCTCCACCAGGACAGAACCCCACTGGTCCTCACTTACCACCCCACCAAAATCCATGTACAGCGTATCATCCGCCGTCATTTCCGCCACCTCCAAACGGACCCCACCACAAGGAATATATTTCACTCCCCTCCCCTATCAGTGTTCCGAAAAGACGGTTGGAGGAAGAGCGCCTCATCTTCCGCCTAGGAACCCTCCAACCACAAGGGATGAATTCACATTTCTCCAGTTTCCTCATTTCCCCTCCCCCCACCTTGTCTCAGTCAAATCCCACGAACTCAGTACCGCCTTCCTAACCTGCAATTTCTACCTGACCTCTCCGCCCCTACCCCACTCCGGCCTATCGCCCTCACCTTGACCTCCGTCCACCTATCGCATTTCCAACGCCCCTCCCCCAAGTCCCTCCTCCCTACCTTTTATCTTACCCTGCTGGGCACACTTTCCTCATTCCTGTAGAAGGGCATATGCCCGAAACGTCGACTCTCCTGTTCCTTGGATGCTGCCTGACCTGCTGCGCTTTTCCAGCAACACATTTTCAGCTCTGATCTCCAGTATCTGCAGTCCTCACTTTCTCCTCGAAGAGTTGGGATAGTCCACTTCTCCGAAAGGGGAGTCTTGCTGTGAACAGACAGGATGGCCTGGTCCCCAAACTCGGAATCTTAACGTGAAGAACCAGATGATCTCGCTCTCTCAACAGAGACTCTCAGTGTTAACCGTCGTGGTAGGCATGATCTCGAAACGTGGAATCTCAGTTTGAATGGCCAGGATGGTCCATCTCTCTAAAATGGGAATTGCATTGTGAACAGCCGGGATGGTCCAGCTCTCAGCACTGGGAATCTCAGTGTGAACTGCCAGGATGGTCCTGATCTGTAAAATGGGAATCTCAAAGTGAACAAGCAGTGTGGTCCATCTCTTTAAACTGGGAATCTCAGAATCAGCTGGCTTTTCCAGCTCTCTATACTGGGAATTTCAATTTGAATACACGGGATGGTCGAGCTCTGTGAACAGGTAATCTCAGAGTTAACGCCGGGATGGTCCATCTCGCTAAACTGGGAAACTCATTTGGAAGAGCTAGAATTGTCCTGCTCATTAAATTGGGATTCTCAGTATGATCAGCTAGGAAAGTCCGGCCCTCTATACTGGGAATCCCAATGTGAACAGATGGGATAGTCCAGCGCTCTAACCTGGGAATCTCAGTGTGAACAGCCAAGAAGGTTCACTTCACTCAACAGGGACACTCGATGAGAACAGCCGGGGTGGTCGAGATCCCTGAACGGGAGAGTCTATCTCTCCAATTGGAGAATCTCAGTGTGAAGTTTCGGGATGGTAGTGTGCAAACTGGGAATCCCACTGAGCAGCCCGAATGTTCCAATCCTCTAAACTGAGAATCTCAGTGTGTATAGCCGGGAAGGTCCAGATCTGTAAATGGGAAATCAATGTGAACAGCTGGGATGGACCTGATTTCTAAACTGGGATGTTCAGTGCAAAATGACGGGATGGTACAGCTCGATAATTTGGGAATCTTAGTGTAAACAGCCGACATGATAGCTGTGTAAACTGGGAATCTCACTGTCTCCAGGCGGAATGTTGCAATTCTCTGAACTGGGAATCTCAGCTCGCACAGTGAGGTGGTTCAGAGACATAAAATGGGAGTCTGAATGTGAACCCTCACGATGGTTCCGCTCATTTTACACGGAATCGCTGTGTGGACAGACGGGATTGTCCACCTCTCTGAACTGAGAATCTCAGTATGAGCAGCTGAGATGGTACAGAGCTGCAAACTGGGAATCTCAATGTGAAATGCAGGAATGGTCCTGCTCCGTAAACTGGTAATGACAGTGTTAACAACCGGAATGGTCCAGCTCTCGAGACGGGGATTTTCAGTGTGAAGAGCCAGGATGATGAAGTTCACAAACTGGCAATCTCAGTGGAACAGCCGTGATGATCCTGCCATCTAAACAGGGATTCTCAGTGTGATCAGCTGGAATGGACCCAGCTCTTTTAACTGGGAATCTCAGTGTGAAATTCTGGGATGGTTTAGTTCTGTACACTGAGATTTTCAGTGTGAACAACTCAGATAGTATACCTTTCCAAACTGGGAATCTCTGCGTGAACAGCCGGGGCATTCCTGTTCTTTAAACGTGGAATCTCAGTGTGAACAGCTGCGATGGCACAGAACTCGAAACTGGGATCCCCGTGTGAACAACGGCAATTGTCTCACTCCCTAAACTGGGAATCTCAGAATGATCAGCCGAGGTGGTTCAGCTCTCTAAACAGGGAATCTAGATGAGAACAGTCAGGATTTTCCAGTTCGCTGAACGAGCATCGCGGTGAGAACAGATGGGATGAGCCAGCTGTTTAAACTGGGAAATTAAGTGTGGATACCAGGGATGGTCCATCTCTCCAAACGTGGAGTCCTGTTGTGAACAGCTAGGATGGTTTACTCTCTAAATTGGGAGCCTCACTGTGAATATTCGGGACGGTCAGGAACACTAAACTGAGAAAATCAATGTGAATCACCTGGATGGTAGCTCTGTAAATGGGAATCTCAGTGTGATCAGCCGGAGTGTTCCAGCTCTCTCATCTGGAAATTTTAATGTGACCAGACAAGATGTTCCATCCCTCTAAACTCGGAATCACAGTGTGAATGTTTTGATTGTCCAGCTCTCTAACCTGGGATTCTCAGTGTGAACAGCCCCGGAGCGACTGGCTGTCTATCCTGGGATTCTCAGTGTGAATTGCTGGGATGGTCTGGCTCTCTAAACTGGGAATTTCGGTGTGAACAGCTGGGTTTGTCATCCTGCTTTCCAACCTGGCAACTTCTGTGTGAACATCCGGGATGGTTCTGCTCTGTTATCTGGGAATCTATGTGTGAACAGCTGGGATGGTCCGGCTATCGAAACTGAAACCCAACGTGTACATTTGGGATCGTCCGGCTCTCGACCCTGGGAACCTTAGTGTAAAGAGCAGGATGGTCCATTTGAGTAAACTGGGAATCTCATTATGAACGGGCGGATAGTCCAGCTCTCTAAAAAGGGATCACTGTGTGAACAGCTGAGATTTTTCGGCCCTCTAAACTGAGAATCTCAATGTGAACAGTTAGGATCGTCCAGCTCCCGAAACTGGGAATCTAGTTTTAAGAGCTGGGATGGCACAGCACTCAGAACCGTGAATCCCAGCGTGAACAATCGGAATGGTCCAGCTCCCTAAATTGGGAATCTCAGAGTGAGCTGTCAAGATGGTTCAGCGCCCCCAGTGGAAACCACGTGAGAACAGCCAATATGTTCCAGTTCGAGACACTGGGAATCTCAGCATGAAAAGCTTGGAGAGCCCAGCTCTCGAAACGTGGAATGCCAGTGCAAACAGTTGGGATGATCCACTTCTCCGAACTGGGAGTCTTGCTGTGAACAGATAGGATGGCCTGGTCCCTAAACTAGGAATCTCAACGTGAAGAACCAGATGGTCCAGTTCGCTAAACTGAAACTCTCAGTGTGAACCGTCGTGGTAGGCATGATTTCGAAACGTGGAATCTCAGTTTGAATGGCCAGGATGGTCCATCTCTCTAAAATGGGAATTGCATTGTGAACAGCCGGGATGGTCCAGCTCTCAGCACTGGGAATCTCAGTGTGAACTGCCGGGATGGTCCGGATCTGTAAAATGGGAATCTCAAAATGAACAAACATTGTGGTCCATCTCTTTAAACTGGGAATCTCAGAATCAGCCTGGCTTTTCCAGCTCTCTATATTGGCAATTTCAGTTTGAAAACACGGGATGGTCGAGCTCTGTGAACAGGTAATCTCAGAGTTAACGCCGGGATGGTCCATCTCGCTAAACTGGGAAACTCATTTGGAAGAGCTAGAATTGTCCTGCTCATTAAATTGGGATTCTCAGTATGATCAGCTAGGAAAGTCCGGCCCTCTATACTGGGAATCCCAATGTGAACAGATGGGATAGTCCAGCGCTCTAACCTGGGAATCTCAGTGTGAACAGCCAAGAAGGTTCACTTCACTCAACAGGGATACTCGATGAGAACAGCCGGGGTGGTCGAGATCCCTGAACGGGAGAGTCTATCTCTCCAATTGGAGAATCTCAGTGTGACGTTTCGGGATGGTAGTGTGCAAACTGGGAATCCCACTGAGCAGCCGGAATGTTCCAATTCTCTAAACTGAGAATCTCAGTGTGTATAGCCGGGAAGGTCCAGATCTGTAAATGGGAAATCAATGTGAACAGCTGGGATCGACCTGATTTCTAAACTGGGATGTTCAGTGCAAAAGGACGGGATGGTACAGCTCGATAGCTTGGGAATCTTAGTGTATGCAACCGGGATTATAGCTGTGCAAACTGGGAATCTCAGTGTTTTCAGCCGGAATGTTACAACTCTCTGAACGGGGAATCACAGTGTTTATGATGGGGTGGTTCAGAGATATAAAATAGGAGTTTCAAGTGAACCCTCAGGATGGTTCCGCTCATTATACTCGGAATCGCAGTGTGGACAGACGGGATGGTCCACCTCTCTGAACTGAGAATCTCAGTATGAGCAGCCGGGATAGTCCGGAGCTGTAAAATAGAAATCGCAATTTGGAAAGCTGGATTGGTCCTGCTCCGTAAACTGGTAATGACAGTGTTAACAACCGGAATGGTCCAGCTCTCGAAACGGGGATTTTCAGTGTGAAGAGCAAGGATGATTAAGTTCACAAACTGGCAATCTTATTGGGAACAGCCGCGATCATCCTGCCATCTAAACAGGGATTCTCAGCGTGATCAGCTGGAATGGACATAGCTCGTTTGACTGGGGATCTCAATGTGAAATTCTGGAATGGTTTAGTTCTGTAAACTAAGATTTTCAGCGTGAACAGCTCAGATAGCATACTTTTCCAAACTGGGAATCTCTGCGTGAACAGTCGGGGCATTCCAGTTCTTTAAACGTGGGATTTCAGTGTGAACAGCTGCGATGGCACAGAACTCTAAACTGGGATCCCCGTGTGAACAACGGCAATTGTCTCACTCCCTGAACTGGGAATCTCAGAATGAACAGCCGAGGTGGTTCAGCTCTCTAAACAGGGAATCTAGATGAGAACAGTCAGGATATCCGAGTTTCCTGAACGGGCATCTCGGTGATAACAAACGGGATGAGCCAGCTCTTTAAACTGGGAAATTAGGTGTGGATAACTGGGGTGGGGCAGCTCTCTTAACTCGGAATCCTGTTGTGAACAGCGAGGATGGTTTACTCTCTAAACTGGGAGCCTCACTGGGAATATTCAGGATGACTCGGAATACTAAACTGAGAACTTCTTTGTGAATGCCTGGGATGGTAGCTGTGTAAATTGGGGATCTCAGTGTGATCCGCCGGAGCGTTCCAGCTCTCTAATCTGGAAATTTAAGTGTGCGCAGACAAGATGATCCAGCCCTCTAAAATGGGAATCTCAGTGTGAATATCGCGATTGTTCTGCTCTCTAAACTGGGAATCTCAATGTGAAAAGCCCGGAATGGTCTGACTGTCTAACCTGGGATTCTCAGTGTGAACAGCCAGGATGGTCTGGCTGTCTAAACTGGGAATCTCAGTGTGCATGACCGGAATGGCCCGGCTCTCTGAACTGAGGAGCTCAGTGCGAACAGTTGTGAGAATCTGGCACTATAAACTGGGAATCTTAGTGTCAACAGTGGGATGGTCTGGCTGTCTAAACTGGGAATCACAGCGTGAACAGTGGGGTGGTCTGGTTCTCTACCTGCGAATCTCAGTGTGAACAGTCGGGATAGTCCACACTCTAACCTGGACATTTCTGTGTATACTGCGAAGGTGGTTCCGCTCCTTAACTGGCAATCTCAGTGTGAACAGCTAGGATGGTTAAGGTCTCTAACCTGGGAAAATCAGAGTGAACAGCTCGTTTGGTTCACCTCACTTAACAGGGAATCTCCGTGGGAACAGCCGGAATGGTCAAGTTTCGTTAACGCCAGGTGGTCCCTTAACTGGGAATCATAGTATGAACAGCTGGGAATGTCCAGCTCTCTAAACTGGGAATCTCAGTGCGAACAGCCGGGATGGTCACACTTTCTAAACTGGGAATCTTAATGTGAACAGCCGGAATGTTCCAGCTCTCGAAATTTGGAATCTCAGTGTGAACAACTGGCATGGACCAGAACCCTAAACTGGGGATGTCACTGTGAACAGCTGTGATGGTGTGGCTCAGTAAACTGCGAATCTCAGTGTGATCAAAAGTATGGTCCGGCCCTCTAATCTGGGAATTTCAGTGTGAACAGCCGGGGTGGTTCAGCTCTCTAAAGAGAGAATCTCGGTGAGAACAGCCTGAACGGTGGAGAATTGTAACATCCCGGCTCAGCGTGAACAGCCTGGATGGTTCATCTCTCTAAAATGGGAATGTCAGTGGGAAATACTGGGATCATCCAGTCCCTCAACTGGGAATCTCATTGATTACAGCTGAGATGGACAAGCTCTCTCAACTGGACATATCAGTGTGAACAGCTGGGATGGTCCACCACTCTATGCTGCGAATCTCAGTGGGTACAACCGGGATGGCCGAATCCGTAAATTGGAATCTCAGTGCGAAACTTTGGGATGGCCCACCTGTTTAAACCTGGAGTCTCGGTTTGAAAAACTGGGATGGTTTTTCTCCCTAAAATGAGAATCTCAGTGGATTCAGTCAACATCATCCTGCTTTCCAAACTGAGTGTGAATAGCCGGGGTGGCCGATGCAAAAGTGATGACTGCAGAAGCTGAACATCAGATTCTAGATTAGAGTCGTGCTGGAAAAGCACAGCAGGTCAGGCAGCAATCGAGGAGCAGGAAAAGCAACGTTTCGGGCAAAAGCCCTTCATCAGGAATGAGGCCAAGAGGGCAGGCTGTCTAAAGTGGGAATCTCAATGTGAATAGCCGTGACGGTCCAGCTCTCCAAACTTTGAATCTCAGTTTGACCAGCCGGGATTGCCCAACTCTTTAAATTGAGAATCTCAGTGTGAACATCCGGAATGGTCCGGCTCCCTTAACTGGGAATCTCAGTGCGAACAACCAGGATCGTCCTGCTTTCGAAAGTGGAAACCGAATGTGAACAGCCAGAATAGTCCTGCTGTCTGAACTGGGTTTTTCACTGCGATCAGCTGGAATGGTCCAGCTCTCTGAGCTGGGAATTTTGTGTGAAGAGCTAGGATGTTCCTGCTTTGTAAGTAGGATTCTCTGTGAACAGCGGGATGTTTCAGCTCTGCAAACTGAGAATCACAGTGTGAACAGTTCGGATGGTCCAGGTCCTTGAACTGGGTATCTCAGTGTGGACATTTGGGATAGTTCAGCTCTGTGAAATGGATATCTCACAGTGGACAGGCGGGATGGTCCAGTTCTTGAAACTGGGAATCTCAGTTGGGAAAGCCGGAATCGTTCTGCCCTCTAAAACTTGGTTTCCCCAAACGATCGGCTGGAAAGGTCCATCTCTCTAAACTGGGAACGTCGGTGTGAACAGCCGTGATGTTCCAGCTCTTTCAACTGGGATTCCAGTGAGAACAGCTGGGTTGGTCCGGGTCTGTGAACTAGGAAGCTCAGTGTGAACAGCTTGGATGGTCCAGCTCTCTAAACTGGGAATCTCAGAGTGGACAGCTGGAATGATCCAGTTCTCTAAATTGCCAATCACAGTGTGAAAAGCCGGGATAGTCCAGGTATGCAAAATGGAGATCTCCGTGTGGACAAGTGGTGTCGTCCGGCACTCTACATTGTGAATCATGGTGTGATCAGCCGGGATAGTCCAGCGCACTAAACTGGGATCTCAGTGCAAACAGACAGGATCGTTCAGCTCCCGAACCTGGGAATCTCAGAGTGAACTGATAGGGTGGTCCACCTTTCCGACTTGGGAATATTACAGTGAAGTTCGGGGTGGTTCAGCTTTTTAAACGCTAAGTCCCTGTGCAAGCAGCTGGACGTTCGAGTTCCCTCAGCGGGGAATCTCGGTGGAAGCAGCTGGGATGATCCAGTTCTCTGAACTGAGAATCTCTTTCTGGATGGCCGGGATGGTCCATCATTCTAAACTGGGAACCTCAGTCTGAACACACTGGAATGTCGGGCTATCACAAATGTGAATCTCGGTGACAGCAGCTGTGATCGTATAGCTCTCTCAACTGGGAATTTCAGTGTGAACTTCCGGGATCGTCCAGCTCTGTAAAGTGGGAATCTCAGTGCAAATAGCCGGGATGTTACAATTCTCTAAACTGGGACTACCAGAGTGAACAGCCGGGCTGTTCATCTCTCCGAACTGGGAATCTCGATGTGAATGTCAAGGAATGTCCAACTCTCTAAAAGGTTAATCTCAGTGTGAAAACCCGAATGGTCCTGCTCGTTAAAATGGAAATGTTCGTGTGAACAGTTGGGTTGGTCCAGACTCTTAAACAGGACTCTCAGAATGAACAGCTGAGTAGGTCCATCTGTCTAAGCTTGGAATCTCAGAGGGAACAGCCGGGGTGGTTCACATCTCTGAATTGGGAATCTCAGTGTGAACGGCAGGGATCGTCTAACTCTATAAAAGTTTAATCTCGGTGTGAATAGCCGGGATGGTGCAGCTCGTTAAAATGGGAAGCTCTGTGTAAACAGCCAGGATATCCCTGCTCTCTAAACTGGGTATCTTAGCGTGAACAGTGGGTTGGTCCAGACTCGAAACTGGGAATCTCAGAGTGAACAGCTGGGGTGGTTCACTTCTCTGAATTGGGAATCTCAGTGTGAACTGCCTGCATGGTTCAGCACTCTAATGGGGAAATTCGGTGAGATTAGCGGGATTGAGCGAATTCAATGGGAAATCTCGGTGTGAACAGATGGGATGATCGAACCCCCTATACTGGGTATCTCAGTATTGGCGGGATGGTTCAGCTGTCTGAAGTGGGAAACTCTGTGTGAACAGCCGGGCTGGTCCAGTCCTTAAACTGGGAAGCTCTGAGTGAACAGTCGGGATGTTCCAGATCTTTAAAAGGGAATCTCAGTGTGAGCAGCTGGGATGGTCCAGCCCACTAAACTGGGAATCCTAATGTGAACAGTCGGGAAGGTCCACAACTCTAATCTGGGAATCTCACTGTGAACAGCCAGCATGGTCCAGGTCTCTAAACTTGGAAATCCAGTGTTAACAAGCTGAATTGTCCTGCTCCCGAGACTGTGAATCTCAGTGGCAACAGCCCAAATCGTCCGGCTCTCTTAACTAGGAATCTCAGTGTGAGCAGCCCGGATTGTTATCTCTGTAAAATAGGAATGTCAGTGTGAACTTCCATAATGTTCCATCTCAGTAAACAGGGAATCGTAGTATGAACAGCCGGGATTGTCCAGCTCCAAAAACTGGGATTCTTAGTGTGATCAGCCGCGTTGGTTCAACTTTCGAAACAGGAAGTCTCAGTTTGCATAGCCAGGACGATCCGGCTTTCTAAACGAGGAACCTCCCCAGGAACAGTTGGAATCGTCCAGCTCTCCAAACAGGGAATCTGAGTGTGAACAGAGGGGGTGTTACAGCTGATTAAAATGGGAATCTCATTGTGAACAGTCGGCTCTCTAAACCGGGAATTGCTATGTTAACAGCTGGAATGGTTCGTCTCAATGTTTAGATTATATTAGATTACTTACAGTGTGGAAACAGGCCCTTCGGCCCAAAATGTCCACACCGCCCCGCCGAAGCGCAACCCACCCATCCCCCTACGTTTACCCCTTACCTAACACTATGGGCAATTTAGCATGGCCAATTCACCTGACCTGCACATCTTTGGACTGTGGAAGGAAACCGGAGCACCCGGAGGAAACCCACGCCTGAGGCGGGAATTGAACCCGGGTCTCTGGCGCTGTGAGGCAGCAGTGCTAACCACTGTGCCACGGTGCCGCCCACAATGTTTAAATCATCTCTGAACCTCAAACTTTTCACTTTAGATTACATTACAGTGTGGAAACAGGCCCTTCGTCCCAACAAGTCCACACCGACCCACCGAAGCGCAACCCACCTATACCCCTAACCCAACACTATGGGCAATTTAGCATGGCCATATTACTGTCTGTGAATAATGAGTATTGTGGACGAGTTGTGTTTAATGTTACGGTCTGTGAATGGTCAGTTTTGTGTTGTGGAACGGTGATTATTATTAGGTTTGATGAATGGTCATTCTTAAACACAGAGCTGTGTTTAATATAACGTTATTTGAATTATCTCTTTTATGTTGTGGAGTTCTGTTTGTTCTGTTGGGGAGCTGTTGTTAACATTTTGGACTGTGAATGATCAGTTTTGTGTTGGGAAGTATGTTTACTGTTAACATCAATCAATCGTCAGTGTTCTGTCGGCAAACTGTTGTTAACACTATGACCTACAAAATATTAGTTTTGTGTTGGGATATGAATGGTCATTCCGTCCATCGCCCTCTCATTCTCTCTCTCTCGCTCCTTAGTTCATCTGTAAGACTCACTCACTCTCTCTATCCCGCCCTCCCTTTGCTCTGTCTCACTGTCTGTCTCTTTCCGTCTGGTTCTCCCTTTCTATCGCACATTTCTGCTCACCCCATTCTCTCTTTCTCTCGCCCGCACTCTCTTCTTCCTACGCTCCCTCTCCCTCTGTGTGTCTTACCTTACCACTGTCTCTCGTTCCCTTCCTCCCTGCGCTTGTCTGTCTCTTCCTCCCTGCTCCCATCTATCTCTCACTCACTTTCATCTGTCAGAATTTCTGTTTTACCCACCTTCTTTTCGTCAGAATGGCTCTCTAACTCTCTCCTTCCTTCCCTCTGGCTCTGATTGATGCTCTCCCTCTTACTCTCTCTCTCTACCTCTTCCTCGGTCTGACTCTCACTCTTTCTCCCTCCCGCTCTGTGCCTCTCTCTTTCACACACACACACACACACAAACACAGACACACACACACGCATGCACACACACACACGCGCACACACACACAGACACACACACACACGCATGCACACACACATGCACACACAGACACACACACAGACACACACACACAGTCACACACACACATACACACACACAGACACACACAGACACACACACACATACACACACACACACACACACACAGACACACACACACATATACACACACACTCACACACACACAGACACACACACACTCACACACACAACATACATACACACACACTCTCACACACACACATATATACACACACACAGACACACACACACACTCTCACACACACTCTCACACACAGACACACACACACACTCACACACATACACACACACACAGAGACACACACACATACACTCACACACACACGCACACACAGAGACACAGACACACACACTCACACAGACACACACACACACTCACACACACACACTCGCACACACACGCACACATACACACACACACTCATGCACACACACACATACACACAGACACACACACGCGCGCGCGCACACACACACGCGCGCGCGCGCACACACACACACACGCGCGCGCGCACACACACGCACACACACACACACATACACACACACAGACACACACACACACATGCACATACACAGACACACACACACACAACCACACGCACACACATACACACACTCAGACACACACACAGACACACATGGACACACACATACACATACACACACACAGACACACACACACACGCGCGCACACACACACACATACACATACACACACACTTACACACACACACACAGACACACACACACACACACATTCACACACACACACACACATTCTTTCTCCATTCTTCCCCTACTTGATTCTCTCTCCTCCTCATTCCACCCCATGATCCAATCATTCTCCCTCATTCTGACTGATTTTCTCATTCCTTCTTTCGTTCATTGTTCAACCCTCTCCCTCTGCCTTTCTTCGTGTCTGTCTGTCTCCTTCCTTCCCTCTCCCTCTCTCTCCCTTGAAATGTCAGATTCTCCCTCTCTCCATCCTTTCCACTGTCTGGTTATCTTTCTCTCTCTCTCCCTCATTTCCTCACTCTCCGTCTCTCTCTGCCTCTGTCTGACTCACTTTGTCGCTTGATTGATACCTCTACCTATCGTTTTCACGCTCCCTCGCTCCTTTTGTCTGTCTCCCCGCAGGCATGTCTCACTCCTTTCTCTTTCACGCGACTTCCCATCCAGTCTGCCTGACCATTTCTCTCCCTCCGGTCCTCACACACTGAAGTACTCCATCTAACCTTCCACTCCCTCTGTCTGAATGTCTCTCCCTACCCCACTCATTGTCTCTATCCCTTCTTACACTTTTCTCGCCCTTCCACTCTCTCGTACACACCCTTCCAGCTCACTGTCTCACCACCTGTTCACCCTTTCTCCACACCACTCACCCTTTCTCCATCCAGGCGTAACGTTTCTCTCACTCTATCTCTCCCCACACGCCCTCTCCCTTCCCACACTCTATCTCAGCCCTGACTCTCTCTTGGCTCCAAGGTTCTCTCTCACACTCCATTCTCTCTTTCTACCCCCTCACTCTATATTTCATCCCTCCCACTCTCTATGTCCACCCTTTCACACTTTTTCCCTCGGCCACTCTCACTCTGAGGAGAAAGTGAGGTCTGCAGATGCTGGAGATTAGAGCTGAAAACGTGTTGCTGGAAAAGCACAGCAGGTCAGGCAGCATCCAGGGAACAGGAGAATCGACGTTTCGGGCATACGCCCTTCTTCAGGAATCAGGGGCTTATGCCCGAAACGTCCACTCTCACTCTGTCCCAACCCATTCTCTTACCCTACTTCTACTTACTCTCTCAATCATTCCCCTGTCGCTGACTCCCACTCAACCCCATCTCCCTGTCTCTCTATCGCCATAAGCTCTGTCTCTGTCTCTTTCTCTCTCTCCACCCTTCCACTCGCCCGTCTACCCCACTTCCTTGTTTCTGTCTCTTTCTCTCTCTCTACCCCCCCCCGCCACTCTCTTTCCTCCCTGTCTCTTTCACCCCTCCCAACCTCGCTTCCTCCCTCACTCTCTCTGTCTCTCTCATCCGCCGACACATTCTCTTTTGCCCTATTATCTACCTGTAAGTGTACCTTTAAGAGATATTGGACTCTGGTTTGGATTTAGAGAGGCGTAGATTGCGCTGGAGGTTCTAAAATTACAAAACCGAGTTGAGACAAATAGCTGGTCTGTGTTGCCGTGGTAAAAAAACAAATTGAAATTTGGCCATAGTTTTACTTATGCCTCAGATACCAAATTTCAATCGAATTTGAATGTTGGTGTTTTGGATGACATCAAACCAATGAAATTATCCGACGTTTTGGGGCACACAATAGGACATTTTGAACAGTTAGAGTGAGAACTACAACGAGCTGCCAAGCAGCAGAATAGTTCTCTGGAAGGAATCTGTTGACAAGAAATGTTTGCAGCAGAGGACCGAAGTCGACTTAAAGGAATCTATAGATTTAGTTCGATATTCAAAGACTATAATTACGTTTGAAATTAATATTGCAGTTAACATAAAGGGGAATGTATTGGACCTGTACTGTGGAGTGGGTGTTTAAAAAATAGACTTGAGGGAAATGAGTTGATAACAGATGCTGTTTAATTTTTTTTTGAACTTTATGAACAAAATTGTTAATTCTTACTTGAAATAGTGACCCCTGGAATAGTTCTTTGACTCTTGAAAGTTAGGAGATTATGGCACAAGGTAAGATTGTCTGTGTATCGGGCTCGAATTAACAGAGGGTTTCACCCCGTGTCGTGATACCTCACTCTCTATCTCCTCCTCCAATAATCTCTCTGTCCCAACTCCCAGTCTCTCCCTATCTTCCCTCTCACTCTCTATCTCTCCTCCCAAACTCTCTCTTCCCTCCACTCAGTCACTCTCCCTATACTGCTACCTTCCCTCCCACTCTCTCACCCTCCCACTCCCACTGTAACCAACAACTCTCGCTCTCTCCCCCTCACACTCTCTGTCTTCTCCCACTTAATCCCTCTCTCTCTCCTGCTCCACCATCCAACACTTTCTCCCCCTCCCAAAATGTCTCAGCCACTCCAATCTCCGTCTCCCAACTCCCTCTCTCTCTCTCACCCCTGTTTCTCACTCTGTCACTCTCACTCCCCCCTCACTCTCTGCACCATCCTTCCGATGTCACTCCCAGAAAGCACTCTTTCATCCCGTCCCACTGTCTCTCTCCCAACTCCTTGTTTTCCACTCCTTCCTCCCACTTTCTCTCCCCTCCCACACTCTCTTCCAACACTTTTTCCCTCCCTTCCCACCCTCTGTCCAACGTCCCACTCTAACACTTCCCCACTCCTTCTCCCTTCTCACACGTGGTTTGTCTCTCCTCCCACTCACTCCCTCGCTCCTCTAACGTGTCACCTCTCCACTCTGCCTCTCCCCTCCTAATCTCACTCTCTCCAATCCACACTCTATCTCTCCCCCACATAATCCCTTTCCCCTCCCAATCTCTCTCGATCTCTACTCTCTCACTCTCATTTTCTCAACCTCACAATCTCTCTTTCCCCAACTCTCTGTCCCCCACACTATTTCAACAATATCTCTAACTGTCGCTATCAGCACGTACACTCTGTCTGGCTCTGTCTGTTCACCCAACATCTCTCAAACCCACAACATACTCTTTCCCCTTTTCCCAATCTCTCTGTCTCGCTCTACCTCTTCAAACTCTCTCTCCACAAACCGCCTGTCTTTATCCCGTTTTACTGTCTCCTGCAGTCGCTTTCACTCGTTACCAAAGCCCTGCGCTCACTGCCTCTTTTTTCCCCACTCTTTTTTTCTCTCTGCTACCTCTCTGTCTCTTCGTCTTCACCACTTCCATTCTGTCTAATTCTCACCCTACCTCCGTCGCTCTCTCTCTCTCTCTACGCCTACCACTCTCTCTCTCTCCGCCCTCCTGGCACACTGTCTCTCAGCCCTCCCACTGTCGCCTGCCCCTCCCAAGCTCCCTACCTCACTACTTCCCACCCTCTCTCCCCGCTGTCTCTTTCCGCTCCCTCTCGATCTCTCATCCCTCGTACTCACTCCCACTCGTTCTGTCTCTCTCCCACGCTGAGCCTCTCCCCTCTCCCACCCCATCATATTGTCTCTCCCCCTCACTGTGTCACCTCCTACACTCTCTTTCCGTCTCCCCACTCTCTCTCTCTTCGCCTCTCCCTCTCCTCCCTCTACCGCAACCTATTTGTCTGTCTCCCCATCAGACTCTCTGTCTCTCCCTCAGACTCCCCACACATTGTCTCCGTCTACCTCACCCCTCTCATTCTTTCACTCTCACCATTCCCTTCCCCTCTCTTTCACCCCTTCTCAATCTCTTTCACCCCCCACTCTATCTTTTCCTCTAACTCTATCACGCCTCTATCCCTCTTTCAGTGGCCCACACTCATTCCCCCACCTCTCTCTCCAGCTCCCAATCTCTATCTCTACCTCTATCTCTACCTCTTCCCACCATCATTCAACGCTCCCACACTCTCCCTCCTTCTCTCCGCCACCTCACATACTATATCTTCACCCCAGTCCCTCTCGAACACTTTCTCAATTGCCTTCTTTCTATCTCAATCACTTCCACTCTCTCTCCCACATTTTCAGTTTGTTTCTTCCTCTCCGACTCACTCACACCATATCCGTCTCTCTCTATCTCTCCCAAATCTCTGTGCCTATCCCATTCTCTCTTTCTCTTTCTCTCCGCTCCCACTCTGTACCTCTGCCTCTCCACACTTGCTCTCTCACCATCTTTATCTCTCACTGTCTGACACTGTCCACCATTCCAATTCACTGTCTCCCTCACTCAGAATCTCTATCGACACTCAATCGCTCTCAATTTCCCTCTCTGTCTGTCTCTCTCCATTCCCACCACTCTCTCCCTCGCCGCTCTTTCTCTCCCATCTCCCTCTTGGTCTCTCTGTTCCTCTATTTCTACCTCCTCACACTCGCTCTATCCCACACTTTCTCTCACTCCCCTGTCTCTCTTCACTCCCACTCTCTTTCTACTATTTCAGTCTCACTCCCGCGCCATACACCGCCCAATCACTCTCGTTCTATCTCGTTCAATCTACCACTCCCTCTATCTCTACACCCCTCTCACTCATATCTCTCGAACCCCCTACTCTGTCTTTGTACACCCCTCCGACCCATTCTCTCTACCCCCTCCCACACTCTCTCTACCCCTCCTCCATTCTCTCTCTCCCATCCTCCTCTTTCCTTCCACTCTCTCACCTCCACTCCCACACTCTCCCTCCCCTCCCTCTCGCTGTGTTCCCCTCTCTCTTTATCTCTCTTTCTCTTAACCCACTCCCACTATCTCTCTCCCCTCCCTCTCTCTCTTTGTCTCTCTCCCGGACTATCTCATTCCCGTTACAGACTCTCTAAACACTCGCTCTGTCCCTACAACATTCTCTCTATCTCTTCTCATCACATTCTCTCTCCCTGTCTCAGTCTTGCACTCTCATTCTCGAAACCACCGTCTATCTTTGCTTCTTACTCTTTCTCCTTCCCTTCCACCTTCTCCCTGTCTGTCTTTCCCTCCCTCCTTCTATCACACCCGATCTGTCTCTCTCCCTCTTTCCCCTGCCCCCTCTCCCACCGTCTCTCTCCCCCTCTGTCTGATTCTCTCTCCCTCCCTCATACTCCATCCGTCTCTCGTTTGGTCTCCGTTATTTCCTCTGTCAAATTTTGATACTCTCTTTCGTGCTCCTTCAGTTCATCTCTCTGATATTCATTCTTTCGCTCCTTCCCTCTCCCCATGTCTGAGTCGCCCTTCCTCTGACTTTTCTCTTCCGCATTCGTCTTACCTTCCTTTTCCCTCTGACTATATCTCTGTCTCGCTCGCTCTTCCCCCACGCACCCCCCACTTCACTCTTGTTCTCTGACTGAATCTCTCTCGCTTCCTCTCTCCCTCTCTACTTGACACACGATTTCTCGCTCCTCCTTTGAAAAAGAGACGCGGATGGTTGTGTGGAGGGGGGAAACGGAGCGTCTGAGATGCTAAATGCGGGTGGAGGAGAGAGAGCTGTGGGGCAAGTGGAAGAACGAGAAAGTAGGTGTTAGGTAAAATGCATGAGAGTGGTAGATACAGCAGGAGACAGAGCATGTGAGGGAAGGAGAGATGAGGGAGGCGTGTGGAGAAACCGGGCATGTGAGAGGGTGTTGCGGGAATGGAGAGATTGAAATGGAATGAGGACAGAAAGGCAGAATGTGTAGATGGAGAGGGCGAGAAAAGAGGAGAACGAAATGTGGAAATAAAATTGAGTCTGTGCCGGAGAGAGAGCGAGGGGGAAGAGGGAGAGCGAGGGGGAAGAGGGAGAGCGAGGGATGAGAGTTAAAACGAGAGACAGATGACGTTGAGTGGAGATGTGGGCGAGGTGAAAAGGTGACTTAATCGCTGGCTCGGTATGTGTGGGGTCCTCAGAGGTGAAACCAGGTCAGAGTGACGTAAACCCAAGTCCTGACCTCGGAGCCGGACTGCTCCCCCTCCCCGACGCCAAGGAAATCTGTTTGAATTTGTCTCTCTCCAGTTCACACTTTTCAACGGACACACAGACTTTAATGTCGTTCACTCTGCTGCTTGGCAATTTTAAAAGAACACTTATATTGTTTTCAAACTGAAGTGACAGATACATTCAGTGAGATGGTCCCTTTTCGTTCTGGTCACTGAGTTGAGAGCAACAACGAAATGCTCTGTGGGTTGAGATTGGGCAAACCAGCACAATCCTCTTTGCGTTACCAGAGCGACAGGTGCCATCAATGCAGCAGCATTGAACTGAAATGAAATAATCAAGGATGGATTCATGAATGAGTGAATTTAATTGATTAATAAATTTGCGTAAAGGGATATTTCAGCAAATTCTTCAGCTGCTGTCTGAACTTAGTCTGGGTCACGGCATAAATTGCAGTGTTTGTGCAGCAACTTAGGAGCTGCAGCATGAACCCCAGGTGCTGCATATACCAATGTAGAAACACAGGGGTCTTCACAATCCAATATATCCTGTTCCATAAAGAATACACCATTAACGTTGAGCGTAACAGGATGAAATTTGCGGAGATTAGAAATAGTAGAATGATGGTTTTTTTTCGATTTCTCATCTCTATGTCAGACTTAGCGTCCCCATTGGTGTGAACCCGGCGTCTCCTGCGGGCTCTGCTGGTCACTAAAATGTGTCTGACGGTGAAAGCATTGAGCAACAGAATCATTAGAAATGCGAGAGCCGGCGTTAGAATGTGGTGGAGGAACTCTAACGTGATCCAGACTCGGGAGTAATAAATATCACGTGTAACTTTACAAAACCAGGGGAAGTTCTTCAGCCAATACCGAGCAGAAAACATAAAATACCAGAAGACGTTCTTTAAACAGTTCAGCACTGTCACTGTTCCCAGAACATCAGCCACCGTTTTCTCACTGCAATATTTACTTTTCAGCTTCTGGCAACAAATAGCCACAAATCGATCAAAGGTGAAAGTGACGGTGAACCAGACGGAACCGTCTGTGGCTACATAAAGCAGGACAGCATGGATATTACACACGGGGAGGGACTCCAGGAAATAAAACTTTTCCGGATAAACGATGGGAATGTGTCTCAATATCAGGTCGAGGATAATAGCCAGTAGATCCGCCACTGCCATGGCCGCCAGGTAACGTCTGACACATGGAGACAATCCACAATCTTTATAAAGCAGGACGTAGATTGTCACTGCGTTAACTGTGAGGAAGTGAAACAAACATATTATACATTAGCCTGGAGGCAAAGTGACCAGTTTGATTGAGGACAGCGTGATATTTTTAAATGTGTCACTGTATTCAGGACTTTCCTGAAATAATTGAAGCTGAAATAGCAAACGTGAGGAACTGAAATAATGACACAAAACGTGTCAAAAACAACACGAAACTCTCCCTCCCGAAAGAAACACACAGGCATCCATCAGAACAGATGTTTTCTAAATCATTTACAAACACTCGATTACTCGAGGGCAACGCAAGTGACGTCTTTACAGTGACAAATACGGAGGGTGAAAACATTGCCGTCCTGAAGGTTTTTCGCCCACTTCCTTGAAGAGAAACGGAGGTTAGAAATTTCTGTCTTTTAGTTTAAATTGTTGGCTAACTTCTGTCGTGAAGAAATGTATACGCAGGCCAACATATTCCCCCGTTTAACTGCCTGAGGGGAATTCACTTACGTTTGGCCTTAAACAAAGAATGTCAGAAAGTTCCAGGGAATGTGAGTTATCGAATGTACTGGATAACGTCACTTATAAAAGGTTTCAGGGAATGTTTTTTATACAATTTCTGGTGAGTGGCGGTTATAGAATCTTACGGGGAATAACAGTTACAGAATGTTCCAGGGAATGTTGAGTGCAGAGTGTTCTGGGGAAATCACTGAAAGAATGTTCTATGGTTGTCAGTTATAGAGTTTTCAGAGGAATGTTGGACATAGAATATACCAGGAATGTTGGATACAGATTTTTCTGGGTAAGTCGGGTATAAAATGTTTCGGGGAATGTCAGGTATAGAATGTGATGGAGTCATAAAGACCCAATCATAAAGACCTATTTGCACATTACATTTGTTGAGTCCAACTCAGCTTCACCGTAGAAATCTGTTCCCAATCTCAACTGGCATTTTGCAACAAAATCAAGATGGTTAATACAATATCATGATCATTTAATGTAAAATCCTCTTTTATGATCCGAAAGATGTCATCCGTTATTCCGAGATCTCCCCCACCTATTTTCAGTTCTGCATAATCCACCCGGGTGTGAAATGTTCTGGATATTCAGTTCTCAATGTTGGTCACTATTTAACCAGGTCTCTCTTTGCCAATAAATCATATCTATTTCCATCGATGCATGCAGAGATTTCGGTCATCTGTTTTGACAATACACATCACAGCCAGGTAGAGTACCTTTCATTTGGCTTTTAATCTGTGACCTGCTCCATTATCACCTTAATTCCTTATATTGACCAGTCAAGAATCTTCATGCTCACAGAATCAAAACTGATGGGTAATGTTTCATAAATTGCCATTAATATCCCTGGGTATATCTTTTCCCAGTGGTAGGACAGATCTCCCAGTGATGGGGACACTGTGGGATACTGTCAGGAATTCCCTAACATTGATTTCTTAACTCAGGAAATCTCATGGTTACAGGTCACAGATGGTCCAGGAAATTGCATGATATCTACTGCCCTCCACATCACATCTCAGTGATAACTCCGTTCCTTTCGATGTTGAAAACAAATGTGTTGCAATACTGAGAGTTACGAGGACACAGAACGTACTCTTGGTGTGGTACTTCGATGTCCATCACCAAGCGTGTCTTTTCAGGCCCACGATTGAGAGAGCAGGAAGAACCCTCAAATACACAGTTACAAGACTTTGGAAATTGATGGGAAACAAATAAAAGAATGAAACATTCTTACCTAACTAATTATCACAAACGAGATAGTGAGGCGAGGAACAGGGAGCGGGCGCAGCTTCATACGTGGCTGCGCAGCTGGTGTAGGAGGGAGGGCTTCAGATATGTAGATAATCGGGATGACTTCTGGGGAAGGTGGGGCCAAGAAGGACGGGTTGCATCTGAACTGGAAGGGGACCAATGTCCTGGGTGGAAGGTTTGCTCGAGTATTTCGAGAGGGTTTAAACTAATATGGCAGAGGGTGGGAACCTGAGCTGTATACCGGAGGTGAGAGTTGATGCAGATGAGGCAATAGCAAGATGTAGACCAGCTAGTAGGAAGGATTTTCCAGGCAAGGAACCAAAGGTTCAGTTAAAGTGTGTTTGCTTTAACGCAAGGAGTATCAGGAATAAAAGTGACGAACTTAGAGCATGGATCAGAACCTGGTGCTATGATGTTGTGGCCATAACAGAGACATGGGTTTCTCAGGGGCAGGAATGGTTGCGGGATATTCCAGGGTTTAGAGCATTTAAAAAGAATAGGGAGGGGGGAAAAGATGAGGGGATGCAGCACAACTAATCAGAGAGGGTATCACAGCAACAGAAGCTTCCATTGTCGAGGAAGATCTGCCTACCGAGTCAGTATGGGTGGAAATTAGGAACAGCAAGGGAGCAGTCACCTCGTTAGGGGTTTACTACAGGCCCCCCAATAGCAGCAGGGAAATGGAAGAAAGCATAGGTCGGCAGATTTTGGAAAAGTGTGAACGTAATAGGGTTGTTGTAATGGGTGTTTTTAACTTTCCCAATATTGATTGGAACCTCCTTCGAGCAGAAGATTTGAGTGGAGCTATTTTTGTAAGGTGTGTTCAGGAGGGTTTCCTAACTCAGTGCATTGACAGGGCGAGGAGGGGAGAGACCATTCCAGACTTAGTGCTCGGAAATGAGACGGGGCAGGTATCAGATCTTGTGTTGGGAGAGCATTTTGGTGAAAGTGAATACAACTGCCTCACATTCTACATAGCTATGGAGAAGGAGAGGATTAGGCACAATGTGAGGATATTTAATTGGGGAAGAGGAAACTATGATGCGATTAGACATGAGTTAGGAAGCATGGATTGGGACCAATTGTTCCATGGTAAAGGCACTATAGACATGTGGAGACTGTTTAAGGAACAGTTGTTGCAAGTGATGAATAAATATGTCCTTCTGAGACAGGCAAGAAGTGGTAAGATAAAGGAACCTTGGATGACGAGAGCAGTGGAGCTTCTCGTCAAAAGGAAAAAAGGTAGCTTACGTAAGGTGGAGGAAGCTAGGGTCAAGCTCAGTTCTACAGGATTGCAGGCAGGTGAGGAAGGAGCTCAAAAATGGTCTGAGGAGAGCCAGGAGGGGGCACGAGAAAGGCTTGGCAGAACGGATGAGGGAGAACATGAAGGCATTTTACACATATGTGAGGAATAAGAGAATGAACAAAGAAAGAGTAGGGCTGATCAGGGATAGCATAGGGAATTTGTATGTGGAGTCTGAGGAGGTAAAGAAAGCCCTAAATGTGTTTTTTTGCGTGTCTTTACGAAAGACACGAACTTGGTAGTGAATGAAACCTTTGAAGAGCAGGTGTGCATGCTGAAATGGATAGAGATAGAGGAAGCTGATGTGCTGATAATTTTGTCAAACATTAAGATTGACAAGTAACCAGGCCCGGACCAAAGTTGTCCTTGGCTGCTTTGGGAAACGAGAAATGCAATTGCTTCGCCACGTGCGAACATCTTTTCATCCTCGCTCTCCACTGGAGTCGTACCTGAAGACTGGAGAGAAGCAAATGCAATTCCTCTCTTCAAGAAAGGAAATAGTGAAATCCCCGGCAATTACAGACCAGTAAGTCTCTCGTCTGTCGTCTGCAAGGTGTGAGAAAGGATTCTGAGGAATAGGATTTATGACCATCTGGAAGAGCATGGCTTGATTAAATGCAATCAACACGGGTTTGTGAGGCGCAGGTCATGCCTCACAAACCTTATCGAGTTCTTTGAGGATGTGCCTAGAAAAGTTGATGAGGGTCTAGCTGTGGATGTGGTGTATATGGACTTCAGCAAGGCATTTCATAAGGTTCCCCATGGTAGGCTCATTCAGAAGGTCAGGAGGAATGGGATTCAGGGGAACATAACTGTATGGATACAGAATTGGCTGGCCAACAGAAGACAGCGAGTGGTAGTAGAAGGAAAATATTCTGCCTCGAAGTCTGTGGTGAGTGGTGTTCCACAGAGCTCTGTCCTTAGGCCTCTATTGTTTGTCATTTTTATTAATGACTTGGATGAGGGGATTGAAGGATGGGTCATCAAGTTTGCAGACGACACAAAGGTTGGAGGTGTCGTTGACAGTATAGAGGGCTGTTGTAGGCTGCAGCGGGATATTGACAGGATGCAGAGATGGGCTGAGAGGTGGCAGATGGAGTTCAACCTGGATAAATGCGAGGTGATGCATTTTGGAAGGTCGATTTTGAAAGTTGAGTACAGGATTAAGGATATGATTCTTGGCAGTGTGGAGGAACAGAGGAATCTTGGTGTGCAGGTGCATAGATCCCTTAAAATGGCCACCCAAGTGGACAGGGTTGTTAAGAAAGCATATGGTGTTTTGGCTTTCATTAACAGGGGGGTTGAATTTAAGAGTCGGGAGATCTTGGTGCAGCTCTATAAAACTTTGGTAAGACCGCAATTTGATTACTGCGTCCAGTCCAGCCACAGACTATTTCCCAGAGCATAAATGACCAACACGAAGGGCCATAGTTTTAAGCTGGTTGGAGGAAAGTATAGAGGGAATGTCAGAGGCGGGTTCTTTACACAGAGAGTTGTGAGAGCATGGAATGCGTTGCCAGCAGCAGTTGTGGAGGCGAGGACATTGAGGACATTTAAGAGACTCCTGGACATGCATATGGTCACAGAAATTTGAGGGTGCTTACATGAGGATCAGTGGTCGGCACAACATCGTGGGCTGAAGGGCCTGTTCTGTGCTGTACTGTTCTATGTTCTATGATCTACGTTCTATGTTCTATGAACCTATCCCTGAAAATTATCTGTAGCAGCACGCACACAGTCGTCCTGGTGGGAAAGTTTCAGTATTTTATTGAAGGTACTTCCCACTGTGTTATGTAGCAGTAAATCCAGCGACGTAGGGCGTCATTTAAAAGGACCGACAAAACTGAAACGGTGCGTGAATAAGGCACTGTGGGCCATTAGCAACTGCAGCATCAAAGTCCTTCCCTCCATCATATAGTGGGCTGGTCACTGATGGTTCCAAAATGTTCATCTCGATTCAAATACACCAGTACTGAAGTAGTATATTCAGCCCATCAAGCCCTTTAAACAGGAACAGAATAAGTCCATTCAGCGATATGAGGCTGTTACTCAGCAAGTGGAACAAATCATTTAATCTGTTACGCAGGAAATGGAAGGGAATATTCTGCCCTTAATAACGACGACACAGTAATACAAGGATAATTGGTTACTGAGCCGGAATCAGGAATTAATTATGGATAAATCAGTCTTCATCAGTTTAAGACAAATTGACGACTTCATTGACAGTGACGACTGCTGCGTCTTCAAATTTTTGCAACAATCATCCACGGTTTTGACAATTGGAACAAATGTATTCTAACTAAAATAAGCGGGGTATTAGGTTATCAAGATGAGGTAGAGAATGTGGAAGTGGATAAGCAATGGACGACAGTTTGGCAGATGGAATATAACATGGGTAACTGCGAACGTTTGAATTTTTCAGGAAGAATAAGAGGCTGCATATTACGTGCGAATAGAGACATTACAGAGCTTAACGAGACAGTGGATACTGGAGTTTCTCTTTGACCCATTCAGACATCAGACATATTGCTCCATCTCCCTAATGGTCTGCTCCCTGATGTTCCCTGTGGTCCCGTTGGTCTCAGTGCACACGGGATATTTTGATGTGGTTGGTTGGCGGGGAGTGGTGTGGCGGAGAGTATTTTAACCGTGTATCAAGCGGATGACCTTTATCTGAGAGGCAGTCATTTCTTTCGATATGGAGAGCTGAAGACAACGGAAATGGCTGACTGCTTCTGAATGACGAGGCTTTGGATGCTGCCACGGTAGTGTTTATTCAACAACACGATGTACTGTATGTGGGCACACTGCAACATTAATGGAGTGAGAGACTGAGGAGCCAGTGACAAGGGAGAGAACATAAAATAAAAGAATTGTCTGCTCAGCTGAAATGATTAGTTATATCACATACTCAATCCACCTCAAAAAAATCAAATTAATTATCATAAACACACAATTGGCATATGTTCACATAGGAGCATTGGGAAGACCAAGCTCGGCACAGTCCAACCTGGCAATCTATCTAGAATAGAAGACTGTGCTGACCACAGCGGCGCATTCATCTCTAAACTTGGATTATATACCTGTCCAGAACCCGGAGTTAATCAGACCACAATAGTATAATTACTTGCACACTCTGAACGGAGCACTTTGGAAGAAATTAACATTAATTTTATTGCATTTCTTCGAGAGTTTTATATATTTTGATGTAGTCTTCCAAATTATCGTGAGAATTGATTGAAATGTCCTGTAACAAATTCGGAAAAAAGTGCTCTGAGTCTCCAAGATCATTCTTTCAAGGAGGAAACACCCGAGAAATGTACTAAAAATGGCGGGAGAGTCAGAATGGCCCTGCCCAAGATTTTCTCCTCTGAATTTCTTTTCTTCCTGTTGTCCGAAGTGTTTTCTCACCTAACCTCTAACTTTGTAAATTTACTCGGAATGGAATGAAGAAGGTGAGTCACGGCCTCGAGACCTCGCCGCTGGAGACTCGGCCAAGTGCGGTCTGGAGACTGAGCCTAGATTGGGCTAGAGAATTGGCCTTGTGCAGTCGGGAGACTGGGCCCGGTGGGATCTGAAGACTAGGCAGAATGTGGGCTAGCGATGTGATCCGGTGCTGTCTGGAGATTCAGCCCGCTGCCCCCTCGAGACTCGTCCAGTGTGATGTGGAGAGTGGAACTGGCGTAGTGTGGAGACTAGGCCCGGTGCGGTCTGGAGACTGGGCCAGGTTTGGTGGAGAGACTGGACTCGTTCTGGGTTAGAGACTGAGTCGAGTGCCGTCCGGAGACTGGGACTAGTGCGGTCTGGAGACGGTGCACGGTGTATTTTGGGAACTTGGCTTGTTGCATTCTGCAGATTTAACCAAGTCCGGTCTGGAGACTGAGCCTCATGCAGTCTGGGGACTGAACCTGGTGCAGTCTGGAGACAGGGCCTGGTCCAATCAGGAGATTAGGCCCGACAAGGCCTGGACACTGGACATGGTGCAGTCTGGAGATTCGGACTGGGGCAGTCCGCAGGCTTGGTGCAGTGTAGTCTAGAAACGTAGCCAGACGCAGACTGGAAACTGGCCCCGGGCCGTTCTTGAGACAGGATCCAGTGTAGTCTGGAGACTGGGCCTGGTGCATTATGGCGACTGGGGCAGTTTGGGTCTGGAGACTGGTATTGGTGCAGTCTGAAGAGCGGGGTCGGTCCGGACTGGGGACTGGGCCCAGCGCAGTCTGGAGATTGGTTCTCCTGCCGTCTGAAGACTCAGCTGATTGTAGTTGAGAGACTGAGTTCAGTGCGGGCTGGAGACTGGGTCGAAAACAATCTGAAGACTAGGCTCGTTGCACTCTGGAGACTCTGCCAGATTGGGCCTGAAGACCAGGCCTGGTGCAGTCTGGAAACTGCTCTTGAGACGGACTGGAGACTGGATCCAGCGTGGTCTTAAAACTTCTGGCGCGGCCTGAAGACCCAGCTCGTTGCAGTCTGGACACTTGGCTCGGTGCAGGCTGGAGACCAGGCCTGTATCAGCCCAGAGACCTGGCTCGTTGCGGGCTGGACACTGGGCACGGAGCCGTCTGGAGACCTCCTCTGGTGCACTCTGGAGACTGGATCAAATGCAGTGTGTAGAATGGGCCCTGTGCGGTCTGGAGACTTGGCCCAGTGCAGTCTGGATACTGAGCCCAGTAGGTCTGCAGATTCGGTGCTGGCACAGTCTGGGGTAAAAATACTACAAATCGAGTCCATTCTTCGTTCTTTTTTAAATTCTATTGGCATTCATGCAACATTCTTTTAACTTTGCACCAAATATTCAACTACCTGAAACTAGGTATCTCGTCCCTAAGTTGGTACGATATGAAACGGTTTTGCGGATTATTCATTGCACTCACTTGAGTGCACATGACAATAAAGCCAATTCAATTCAATTCAATTCAATTGCGAGCGTGACTGCTTTTACTGCCTTTTTCAAACAAATCTGGTGCAGTGGCATGTGATGGCCAGCGAAGGATGGTAGTACGTCCTTTTTAACACGAGAAAACGACAGACGGACATCGAGTCTGAGAGTGAGCAGGGACAGTTTGATCACCATGTCAATAGATTCACTCTGAAAACAACAGAAACCAATCGCTCAGAGGTGTAGTAGCAGACATACGCACATTAATACACAAAAAGCACAAACAAAAACGCAGGCAAACACAGATAAGCACACACACACACACACACACACACACACACACACACACACACACACACACACACACACACACACACACACACACACACACACACACACACACACACACACACACACACACACACACACACACACACACACACACACACACAACAATACACTGAGGTATCTGCAAGCATTCGATCGCTCAATCGTGCCTTGCCATTAAATAAGATCATAGTGATCTGATGTAGTCCTCAAATTCTCTTCCTCTTGGATCATAAGGCAGGGCAAATGACTGAGCTGTTACGTGAGATCCCTTTGGGACCAGTGGCCATAATTCTATTCATTTGAAGTAGTTCTGGAAAAAGGTAAGCCTGGTCTATAATTTAAAGTTATGCATTAGGACAAGGCCAATTGTGATGATATTAGGCAGGAAGTTTCAAAAGATGACTGGGCGAGGCTGTTGGCAGGTAGAGGTACATCTGGAAACCTTTCAAAAGTGAGATAACGTGGGTTCAGGTACAGCCTGTTCCTGTTAGTCATTGCTAACAGGAGTAGGAAAGAGAACATATTGTGGCTCTTTTGGGATCTTGTGTCTCTGGCAGGAGCTATCAGGTAGCAGGGGGCATCAAGTGAATCCCTCGATGAGCATATAGGGTATAGGAATGCATGTGACGGAAATCAGGAGGACAAAACGGGGGCAATAAGTAGCTTTGGCGAATAAGGTTAAGTCGAAACAAAAGAGTTTCTACAAGGTTATTTAGGGTAAAAGAAAAACTAGGAAGAGAATACGTTCCCTTAACATTTAAACAGCGATCTTTGTGTGGAACCGCAGGAGATGAATTAGGTATATTATGTTTATTGTTTCATGTAGTGACATGAGGACAGTGAAATATTTACTAGTCGCCACATTTGACGCATTCCGATGCACAAAAGTACACGGTCTTCAACCCCTACCCAGGTACAGAATCTTGGTGCAAAGTGGAACAAATAAAGAAAACAAAATTTAAACCTAAAATATTACAGCCGTTTGTATAAGATCAGACAAGAAAGAAACATATTTAACGGTTCAACAGCACAGTTCATAAGCGCGTGTCCATGATTTGTCACTCCACAGCTGGACTCGATTGCCTCTTCATGCTCAGTGGGTAGCAGCCCACATGAATATTTTTCGTCAGAATTTACTGTGTAGAAGCACATGGAAGCGAGGGAACTCGGGGAAACAAAAGAAGTGTTGTTCTGAAACGAGACCACATTACAGAAGAGGAAGGGCTGGTGATCTTAAAATTAATAACTGTAGAAAAATACATGGGACCTGTTCAATGTATCACAGATCATTGTGGGAATCTCGGGAAGAAATTGCAAAGCACCTCACAGAGATATTTGCTGCAATTCTTAGAAGCGTCACTGAATCCAAAACGTTAATTCTGATTTATTTGCACAGATGCTGCAAAGCCTGCTGAGCTTTTGCTGCAACATCTGTTTCTTATTTATAGAATATGCAGTTTTTTTTCTCAATTTTTATTTGTATCATTGACAGCCATGGGTGAGGTGCTGGAGGACTGGAAGACAGCTAATGTTGAGTAATTTTAAAATTGTGCATGGAAAAGCCAGCGACTAACAGACTGGTGACTCTGATGTCAGCGTGGATTAGTGTTTGGTGGAGATTTTGAGAAGCAGGATTTATATGTATTGAGAAAGGCAAGGATAGACTCAGAATAGTCAGCATGACTGTGTGTGTGGGTAAAACGTCTTTCTCAAACATGATTGAAGAATTTTAAGAGGTAACTAAGAAGACAGATGAAGGTAACGCAGCATACCTTTTATACACGGCCCAACAAGGCTCTGAATGATAGCCTGATTAATAAGTTTCGATCACAGGGGATCAGGGAGAACTTGCCAGTTAGACACAAAATTGGCTTGGCAGTCAGTGACAGTAGAAATTTGTTGTTCCCACTGAACGCATGTGCCACAAGTTCCAGTCTGTTGTTGCTCATTATTTTTATAAATCATTTGAATGATAATATAGGAATTATGGATAGTAAACTTTAAGATGAAACTAAAATAAGTGTTATAGTGGCCATTGAAGAAGGTCATTTTAGAGAACAATGAGATTTGATTAACTGGACTAGTGGTCTGAAGAATCGCAGATGGAGCTTTTGCAGAAGAATGTGAGATGTTTCATTATAATAGACATACCAGGGCAGCATTCACACAGTTAACGGTAGCATCCTAGGGAGTGTTAAGGAACAGATAGACCCATTGCTGCAGGTAGATAGTTCCTTGACAGTAGAGTCGTAGTTAGACAGAGAAGTGAAGAAGGCGGTTGGCACGCTTACCTTCGTTGGTCAGTGCAATGACGATAAGAGTTGGGGTACAAGAGAATGGTAAAACCACATTTGGAGCATTTGCTTTGCAAAACATGCTATTAACTGGAGAAGATGCAAAAGTGTTTAAAATGGAGAGACGGAGACTGGATTTTTTTGTGCTAGAAGGATGCGCTTGAATATTGTTCCATCTGTGTAGGAGGCTGAGGGATGAGCTTCTCGAGATTTATGAAATCATGAGGACCATGTATAAGGTGAATCCCCAAGGTCTTTTCTCCATAATCCGAGTGCACAAAACGAGAGAGCATCGGTTTAACGTGAGAGGTAAGAGATTTAAAAGGGACAAAAGAGGCTGATGCTACTCAAAGAGCTTGCTGTGCAGATGTAACGAGTTGTCAGAAGAAGTGTTAGAGGCGAGCACAGTTGCAATCCTTAAACGAGGATTGGATGCGTACGTGAATACAAAAGGGTTGGAGGGGTGTGTATCAAAAGCATAAAAATAGGTTTAGTTTAGTTTTGGAAAACTGGTGAGCATGTATAAGTTGGACCGAAGGGTCTGTTTGCATGTTGTATGAATCAAATAGTCTATGACTCGATAACTCCTTTCTTATCACCAATTGTTCTTTTGCCTCAATTCATTTCCAGTTCCAAAATCCTCTGCAAATACATTCAATGACCGAGTTCTCTGGAATTTTTTGAATAGAGTATTCCAGTCATTGATGTTGTGCAAAACACCAAAGGAGCAGCAGAAGCAGAATCATGTTCAAGCACAGTCTGTAAAGTATTGTCTGGGATAATCCCCCTGTCTACCATTACCATAAAAACGTTCTATGGTTCAGTGACAAGTGTGGGTTAACATGCCAGGTTCAGAAAAATGTGTACCAAAAATTGATAACAATACATTAAAGCTACCACATTCCAAGTAGCAGAAAGAACGCCGAGGAGAGAGGGAGAAATGATCCCAAGACCAACAGGCCAACAATCTTGTCACTTTCAGTAATAAATGGCGTTGGACTATTAATCAACTTACTGGAGGTGAGTGCTCCACAAATACCCCTATTCTGAATAGTGGAGCAGCCCTGCACATCAGAGTATAAGACAATAATGTAATATTGGCACCATCCTCAGCCAGACGTATCCAGTCTATGTTTCATCTCACCCCATCAGGATGCCGAGGGAATCACATATTCCTGATTCAAACAATTCGATTTGCTGCACGTCAAGAAACAGCTGAACACAATAAATTTGATAAAAGCAAAGGCCTGTGACGCCATTGCTGAAATAGGACGGAATACTTGTGCTACACAACAAGCCGTTTAGTTTTGGGGAAGCGGTATCGTTATGGCCTCAACTCTAACGTCTCCCTGGAATGTGAAAAATTACTCAAATATGTCCAATCCACTAAGAGTACAATAATTACAATCTGACTAATTACCACCCCCTCTGTCCCATATCAAAAATCAAAGTCGTGCAAGTTCTTTTTGACATAGCTGTCAAGCAGCAAAGAAGTAACCTGCTCAGTGTGGTTTCTGATAGGTCCCCAAGCGGAGGTGGTGCTGTTGTTCAATTGTTACTGAATTAATAATGCAGATCAGGCTGATCTTGTTTTATTAAAACAATTAATAAAATATGGACACCTAACGTTCGGTGTCAGTAATAGTTACCTTGAAATAAATGTCGATTGTAAACACCAGTTTGTCTCACTGATGTACTTTCAGGAAGCTCACCTGCTTTCCTGGATTGGCCTGGAACTGACTCCAGTCACAGGGACATGTGATAACCTCATCAATGGTCTACGAAACGGCCAAACAAGACCCGCAATGTATCAAACTGTTTTGAGGGCTTAAAGGATAAAGCCGCACCGAACATCCAGCACCAGCCTCGGTATCGGAAAAAGGAACCAGAAGCAGAGTCCGGTCGACTCAGCAGCTTGTGAAAACATTTCCCGAGCTTTCCAACAGACTTCATAAAAAACACCGAGCATGGAGTAGAACATTCAATACATTAATCTTCCCACTTTCTAGTTCATTGCCAAAAATTTGCCCAACCCATTTATACCCCACAATGGAAGTATCACATATAGCTTAATGAGCTGGACAATCAGAAAAAAAAAATAAAGTAGGAACTGCAGCCGTCCCTTTCATCCATCAATTTTGCTCTTCTATTAAATGTACTGACGTCTGATGCTCTATCCCCAAATCATAGTCCAGCTCTCTCCCTTTTGTTTCCAAAAGTACATTTTGTGTTCATTGCCCTGAATTCCACTGTCATATGTGGGAGAGAATTCCCAGGATCACCAGTTGCTCAGTGCAGGCATTGTATTCTCATCTCAGTGCAGAGTGACATACCTGTACCGAATAAGAGTTATTTTGATGTGAAAGTAACGTAATCTGCATTGAAGAGCGTGTGAATGCTGTTCTGAACTGAGAGCTGACCAGAGCAGTCTCAGATTTTACTGGGAAATTGGAAACATGTAACATTTGGCTATGAAATGAATACGTGAGTTCATTGCTGGTTAGAGAGCAATTCGAATTCATCAGATTAAATTATGCCCCAGGTAACTTAAAAAACAATAAATTGAAGTTTTTGTTTTGCCAACATCGAAACAATGGGAAGAACCGATTTTGGACATAACAAATAGCAGGCATTTTCAAAATCAGATAGAGCAACTGCCATCAAGAGAGAGAAAGACCCAAGACATTTAAACACCCTGCAGGAAATATACCTTTTCGTAGGAAGCATTTTCGTAGTAAAAGGAAAGAAGACGGCCCAGGAAGAACTTCAAATGGGAGAAGACCGACACCAACGATGACATTCGCTGTATGTTTTTTAGAATACGTTGATTTAATTTTAATAAGTGTTTTATTGGAACAGTATATTGTTGTACATTTGGAGGCATGTAATCAGCAATTAAGAGAAAAGAGAGCTTAGAGTTGAGAATACTTGTTCTTCAATATTCACTTTTATAGGTAATGAATAACTTGATAATATTTTCTTTAACTAATGGAATTTGGGTGTTTTCTGTCACTCATATTTTAACTGACTACGATGCGACACAAGCTCTCTTTGATGTTTGGTTTAATTAACAGAACGTTTCACCGCCATGTTGTAACAGTGTGGCCGCCAGTGTTCGACCTCCCAGCCGGGGGAATTATCGTCCCTGCTTGCAATCTGTTTCACACTGACAGGGCTTTCTACATTTCACTGAAATCTCCATTCATTTTCTTAAAAGCCAGGAATACACGTTGTCAACCCAAACTCTGCTCCCACAACAAGCCTGCCATCCCAGAGATCAGCCTGATTATCTTTCGCTGCCCTCCCTCTCAGCCATTTGTATTGCACACGATACAGCACAATATCCAATGTTCACGAAGGCACAGTATAGCTACATTCATACACCCTTAATCCTGTACCATTTATTTTGCAAACTGCTCTCTTTATCTTCAATATTATTTTAAGCGTACTGGTGTACCAGGAGATCGAGATGCTTTTCAACGTTACAGCTACACACGCTGTGGGTCTATGTATATTGGATCCAATACCAATCACTTCCATTCCCAGTACTGACTTCGGGCTTCAGAACTTACAGTCCTGAAGGAACTCGGAGGTCTGCACAGAGGGAAACAGCAAAATAGCAACAAAGTGTCTGGAAAGTTCACATTTTTCAACCAATCCCTTAAAAATGATAAGCTGCCCGCCTGTGTTACTCTCAAAGTGCGAACAACACATCTCCTCACATTGCTCTTCATCTGCCACGTATTTGCCCATTCGCTTACGTGTCACGATCAGCTTGGAGTTTCTTTACATTCTCCTCAAACACTCACAAATCCAGTTTTGTGCTGTCAGCACGAACAAAATTTGATATGCATTGTAAATAATTGTGACCCAAGCATGGATTCCTGCAATATTCTGCTGGCCATTTATTTCCACTCCAAAAACAAAGAGACCTGTTCATTCTGACTCATTGTTTCCTGTCAGCTCTCTAATTCTTACTCCCTGCCAGTATTTTAGGTACAGCTATTGCACACGAGTCTTCAGACTTCATCTACAATCTTTCTGAATATCAAATTTCACAGTGTCCATTGCTTCTACATAATGTATTTAACAGTCACTTTCGCAATTATGATCCACCTCAAATACATTAGCATCGACTTTTCCCATGTTTATTATTTTTAAATTAATTTAATTTTCAAAGTTTCCTGGCAGTGCATCCTTTTGTAACAGACTCTTGATTCTCCTGACTGCTTCTTTGCCGCTAACCAGTCTATGATCCACAGCTACCTCCCCGACCCCTTTAGGAATAGTTGGTTTGTATTTTATGCTCTCAAATCTGTGTATTCAGCTCCAAAACCACCAGGAATTTGGAAGATGAGAAGATAAGTATTCATTATTACCATGGATACCTAAGCAAAAAAAGTCCTCATCTCCTCTCTAAATCTCAAATCAATCACTTTATTAGTGTGCTCCCTTATCCTTGACCTCCTGAATAAAAGAAACAGCTACTGCCTATCCACCATGTTCATGGTCACTTAATCTTACACTCTCGAATCACACCCTCTCAGCCTCCTGAGATCCAAAGTAAACAGCCGTATCTTATCCAATCTCTGTTCATAGCTGATATGCCTCATCCCAGAGAACAGCCTGGGGAATTACGTCTGCATCACCTCCAGTGCAATAACATTCTTCCTGTAATGTGGCACCCAGAACTACATACAGTATTCAATCCTCGCCTAAACAACGTCCTGCAAAGCTCTTATAGTCTATGCCACGATTAATAAAACTGTGCCAACAGCCCCATTGTGTTTTCTTAAGGCACCTGACCAGTCACATTCAGGGATCTATGGAGAAGCCCCCTCAGAGCTTCCTCGTGAGTTTACATTCAATTTTTTTCCTCCTGTATCAAGTTCATTCTTCGAATGAAAACCACCGCATATTTATAATGGTTACATGTCTTCATACCACTGATCTTCCCATCTGAACATTCCATCTATAAATTTCTGCAACATAAGGCCTTCCTCCTCACTGCCAATCACCCGGGCAAGCTTGTGTCATAGAAAGATTTTCTCATCACATTCACCCCTCCCCATTCACATTCATATTCATATCTACATCATCTCTAAACACTACAAATAATAAGGGTCAAAGCACTGATGCCTGTGGCATACCACGGGACAGTAGACTCCAGCCTTCCCTCACTTCTCCATGCTTATGTGTTAGTTAATCCCTCTGCGTGAATTTTAGAAGTTTCATTGTGTTCATCTCTAATTTTTTTGAAACAGTAGACAACACAGGCTGAGTTTCCTATCTGTACGGATTGTCTAGGAAAACAATTATGATTCCCCAATCCAATCAATATGCATATCACCACTTCTTCTGAAATTCTGCCATGACATATAAGTGGTTCGTCACACGTATCGATGCTTAAGCCACTTATGTTTCAAAATGTTACGTCACCATTGATTTTAAGGATTTTAGTCTTTAGTTATAAAGTCGCAAGTTCGTCCCGTATTTCTCTGTGAAACTTTCTGAATCTGCCTCCTTGAAGCTAGGCACAAGTAACTGTATAGTTTCTCTGCAATGTCTCTGTTCTCTAAAGTAATTTATCCTGCCCGCACACTCACTGTTCCGCAACTACCATTACATTTTCCTTTCAAGTAACAGGATAAGCTTTTCGGCAGTCTTTATGTTTCTAGTAGCTTTACAATTTTGTTCTTTTATCTGATTTCCTTATTAGTTTCTTTCTTCTTCTTTACTGGGTCCAACATTTCTCTGCATCCATGGGTTCCCACAATATCTTCATTTTCAATAAGTTGCTTCCTATGACGTCATGTCTTAACTTCTGTTAACCGTTATGGAGTCATCTTTCCATTTTGATGTTTTCACCTTGGAGGGATAAATGTATTTTGGATACCTTACAGTGTTTCTACAAATAACAGACATTGCCTGTCTTCGAAAATATCATTTTCATGTACGTTTTGAATTTGCTGAAGCCAACTTGCCCTTACATTTTCAGGATTGTATGATGCAGGTTTAGAACATCGAACATTACCGCACTGTACAGGCCCTTCGGCCCTTGATGTCCCGCCGACCAGTGGGACCAGTCTGAATCTGATATAACCTGCGCTATTCCATTTTTTTTCATTTGCCAATAGAATAAACATTTATAAACACAATTTTAAAATTGCTACTTTGTACTCAAAACAATATTTATAAACATCATTACAATATGATCACTCTTCCTAAAAGCTCCTTTACAGCAACGTTTTAAATGAGCTATTCTGATCGCAAAACACTAATTCCAAACGAGCTTGATATATAACTTAGAGTTCAACATACTGATGAATTCAACCATCACATACATGCTTAAAAATTCATTTTGCACAGATTATAAATCTTTTGCGTTAATTATATTTAGATGTAATGAGAATTTTTCCAGAAACCTGAATTGTTACTGCAGCACCCAGAGACGAGTATGTCATTTTTTCTATTTTATAACATGCGCAACATTTGTACTGTAGCTTTCAATTTGATATTAACTTCCCATTAATGTTTGTTTCTGCTTGCTGTTTCTTTGCTCCACCTTACTGGAATCTGAGCGACATGGGCTGTGGGGATATAAACTGTAGATTGAGATGAGAAATTCGGCGAGATTTATTTTGACCTGTTGTGAGTTCATTTCGCTGCATCTTATCTATACTTCTCAAGTGATATTTTGATATTTTCAACAAATCTCCTGTTATGCTGGTGGGATCGAGAAGAACAATGATTAGATTAAACTCCCGACAGTATGGAAACAGGTGTTTCATGCCCAACAAGTCCACATTGACCCTCGAAACATAACGCACCCAGACGCTTTCCCCATCCTACATTTCCACCTGACTAATGCACCTAAAACGATGGACAATTTAAGATGGCCACTTCAACTGTTGTGCACATCCTAGCATTGTGGGAGTACACAGGAACAACTGGAGAAAACCCACGCAAACACGAAAAGAATGTGCAAACGCCACACAGGCAGTGGCACGATGTGAGTATTGTTCCCAAGCACCTGTAGTGAGGCAGCAACGCTAACCACTGAGCCACCTTGCCGCCCACATGTTCAAGAATCCTGTGCATTCCTCCATACTGCTGAGAATGCTCTAATATGGCGTGAAACTTAGAACAGGCTGGCAAAATGTTGCGACTGCTGTTCAGGATTTAGTGAGGTCACATCTGGAGCAGTGAGTATGGATTAAATCTCCACACTGAAGAAAGAATGTTTGCCTCATTGTAAGCTGTGTTGGCTCGCTCAACTAAATGCTGCAGTGAAGGTGTGAATTTAAAAGCAAACGATTCTCACTTTGAGCCAATGCCCATTGGAGTTTAAAAGCATTAAAATGATCAGAGTTTTCCATAGAACAATGGGAGGAGTCAGCAACAGAAGCAAATTATACAGCAAATGGAGAAATCCATTCCACTTCTCAAGTCTCTTATAAAGGAATAATTGAATTATTTTAAGGCCTAAGACCTGTTAAACTAGAACGGGACGAGGCTATTCAGCCGCTGGAAGCTGATATGCAATTACAGGAGGACGCCAATCAGCTCCTCGAGTCTATATCGCTGGGCCCAGAGTCTGCTATGCAGTACCAGTATCGTGTTGCACAGTAAAATGAATAGTCAATTCAACCCGCTCACGTCTGCAACACAGTAACTGGATGAAATTACACAGTGACTGAAGATGGTTACATTGGATTAAAGGGAGGGTATGCAACCCCATCGAGCCTGTTACACGGGAATTGGAGAAGAATGCAAACTGTGTAAGACTTCGTACGGGAAACGAGGAAGAAATTCACTACACTTGTCTCGTGTATAGGAACAGAAAATCAAGCTGTCACTTGGTCGTGCATCAGGGAAGCAGGAGAAGTTCTTTCAGTATCTCCAGTCAGTTATGTAGGAATATGAGGCTGTTCTTCAATCACTAAAACCGTTACTTAGGAACAGGAAGATTCTGGAAACCCTCAAATCACTTACATATCAACAGGAAGAGGACAGTCAGACCACTGAGACGATAGTGTTGGAATATGAGAAAGGCATCAGCCCATTGATCTTGAGCTCTTGGAAAAGAATGAACAAGCAGAGCAGTTCAGTTTAAGCTATGTGCCACTCATATAGAATTGGAGGGAACACATAGAATATAAAGAAGTAAGAATTGAGAAGTATCACCTTCGCGATGGAATGTGATGTAGTGAGAAAACTGTTGGGATGTAATTAATATTGATAAAACCCTTCACTCAGGAATTAACAATAGAACATTTGCAAAATGAAACCACAATCAAGAAGAATCAACATCTTTTTGCAAATTCTGAATCGTATTTCTTTTTTTTTTTGCTAGAGCTTATCAAAGATGTGATGTACAAGCTAGATAATGGGGATCCTAGAGGTGTAATATTTGGCCTTACAGAAGGCATGGAATAAAGTCGGCACAAAAAAAAATCTGCAAAAGAAGATCGCATGTGGTTAGAAGTAGGTTTTGAGAAGATTTGTAGCTCAGGTTGTGATTCGGGATGTAGGTTTACTCGCTGTTTTAGAACGTCTGCTTTCAATTGGGTTGTCACCATACTGGGTAACAGCATTTGTGAAACTCCGGATGAAGCACTGCTGGTGGCATGGCACGAATTCTATTCATGTGTTTACAGATCCTTGTGCTGGTGATGCTATTTCCTTTGGTATCGTCATTCTCAGCGGTGTTGCCATTTCCTTTTCTTTCTCGGATGTAATAAATGGGATCCAATTCAATGTTTTTGCTGATAGAATTCCGGTTGGAACGCCATGCTTCTGGGAATTCTTGTGCTTGTCTCTGTTTGAATTGTCCTAGGATGGATGCGTTGTCCCTGTCGAAGTAATTCCTTCCTCGTCTGTATGTAAGGATGCTAGTGAGAGTGAGCCATGGCTTTTTTATGGGGTGTTGATGTTCATGTATCTGCATGGCAAGTTTTCTGCCTGTTTCCCAATGTAGTGGTTGTTACAGTTATTGCAATGTATTTTTGTAAACGGTCTGAGGTATGCTTGTCGTCTGCATAGAGTCCTTCAAGTTCATTAGCTGCTGTTTTAGTGTGTTGGAGTGTTTTTGGCTTATCATGATGCCAAAACTTCTGAATATTCTGGCAGTCGTTCCCGAGATATACTTGATGTAGTGGAGAGTGGTTAACATTTCTGGGCATGCTTTGCTTGTTGGGGTTTGTTGCTGAGAAATCGATGGACTATGTTCATTGCGCATCCGTTCTTTTTGAAAACACTGCATGGGTGATTTCCTCTGCTCTGCATAGTTCCTCTATGTTGCAGTATGTAGTGGTTCGTTGAAACAATGTTCTAATGCAGCTTCATTTTTGGGTGTTTGTGTGTTTGCTTCTGTATTTCAGTATTTGGTCAGTGTGATGTTGTTTTGCTGTAGACACTGGTTTGAAGTTCCACGTTGGTTGTTCCCTCTGCTGAGTTATGTAGAAGTGTCACTTTGCAGTTGTTTTCTAAATTCATTAAAGGGGAAAACAGCAAGAAACTGTCATTCCGAGATGTCGCAGTAGAGTGAACAGCCAATGGGGAACTTCAGACCAGCGTCAACAGGTAAACAACACATACTGACCAAATACTGAACTACATGAATGCTGGGAAATTGCGTAAAAGACGGGTTATGGAGAGTGGGCACAAAGTAGAATTGAGGTCGAGATCACATCAGACATGACTGTCGAAAATGGCGGAGTAGGCCCGAGGTGCTGAATTACTAACGTATTCTCCTCTATCTTATTCAGCCCTTTGAATGTGCTGCACAGGAATGGGGAGGACTGGTTACCAAACAGGAAGCAGGTATTGGGAAGATATCAGTTTTAATCAGTTTCATATAACGTAACCAGCAGAGTGGCACAGTGACCACTGCTTAGTTCCCAAGTATTCACCATCTGTGTCAATTAACCAGTGGAGTTGAACAAATGCATTGGAACTAACTTTGTTCACGAAACGAAGATAAGCAGTAAATTATCAAGACAAGATAGAGAGTCTGCAAATGGATATTGACAGTTAAAGTCAGTGAAAAATACATTCGAAGAAAAAATATGACATGATATATAACCTATCATTTTGTTTCAGTAGGAATGGCAGACAAATTGTTACTTAATTGGAGAAAGTTTACAAGAGTTAGTGACACAATTGGTAAAGCAGGATTCATTCTGACTTATTCAGATATGAGAAGTGTTGCTTTTTTTCTCTGAAGGTTTGCTCCCTGATGTTCGCAGTGGCTGTATTGCTCGACACACCAGATATATTGACGCGAATGCGTGGTGGTGGGGATTGCTAATGGGGAAGTTATTTTTGCCTTGTAATACGGGGGCAGCCTTTAACCGAGATTTCATGCTTCCTTTCTACGTGGAGGCCCAAGGATGATGGGAATAGAAAACTGCTACTGAATGAAGACTCTGTGGCTGCTGCCAGGACAGTGAATATTCACCAAACCGATGTACATTGCAATATTATAAATTGAGAGATCCTTCAGTTTCTCTGCAACTCCACATTGAAATACTAACCCCGCAGAACCATGTACACCTTCGGGAATCGCGTTATACTGTATAAAGAAGGATACATTCGGCAGCTCCATGCTAAGGGAGACCGTATTTTATTCACCTCATGCAACATATATATCCTCCGTCAACGAATGGTGATATTGATATCGATATGCTGGGACATAATTGACATGTCCGTTTTTGACTGTTGTGTGTAGGAACGTTTTCTGACAAAGTATGCAGACAAGCCAACAAGGGGAGTGGCTACGTTCGATTTGCTACTTGGTAATGAACTTGACCAGGTGTTAGATTTGGAGTAAGGTGGGCATTTTGTTGATAGTGACCACAAATCACTTATGTTTAATTTAGCGATGCAAAAGGATATGTATACGCTGGAGGGTGAGCGTTAAAGCAGGGGGAAAGACAATTGTGATGTGATCAGACAAGATTTAGAATGCATAGGCTGGGAAGAGGAAGCTGCAGCTACGGGGAACAATAGAGATGTAGAGTTTATTCAAGCAGCAGCTCTGTGTGTCCTTGACAAGAATGTACCTGTCCGACAGGGTGGAAGTTGTCGAGCGCAGGAGCAGCGGTTTACTAAGGAAGCATAATCTATTGTCAAGTGAAAGAAGGAGGCTTATGTTAGGATGAAATTTGAAGGTATATGTTGGACGATTCAGATATACAACGGAGCCAGGAAAGACCTAAAGAGAGAGCTAAGACAAGCGAGGAGCGGACATGCGAATTTGTTGTCAAAAAGAATCAGGGAAAACACTGAAGTTTTCTATAGCTAAATAAGGATAAAGGAATGACTTGAATAAGATTAGGGCCAATCAAGGACAGTAGTGGGAAGTTGTGTGTGGAGTCAGGGGAGATGGGGAAACGCAAAATGGCTGTTTTTGTCACAATTTAAACTGGAAATGAACATGTTGTCATGGAGAATACTGAGAAACAGACTACTGGACTAGATGGGATTGAGGTTCACAAGGAGGAGGTGTGAGAAACACTGGGAAGTGTGAAAATAGATAAATGGCCTGGACCAGATGAGATTTATATTCGAATTTTGTGGGAAGCCAGGGAGGCGATTGCCGAGATTTTGACGTTGATGTTTATGTCGTCATTATCTCTGGGAATAGTGCCGGAACACTGGGGGATAACAAGTATTTTTCCCTTGTTCAAGAAGGTGAGTCGAGACATCTCTCGAAATAATAGATGAGTGAGCCGAACTTCGGTTGTAGATAACTTCTTGGAAACAATTATACGAGATAAGATCGAAAGTAATTTCGTTAGGAATAAGTTCATTAGGGCTGGTCAAGACGATTTCTGGAAGGGTAGGTCGTGCCTAATAAAGCTAATTGAGTTCTTTGAGTATGTGGCCCTACACGAGTGTGATTGTAAAGCTGTTGATGTTGTGTATATGGATTTCAGAAAGACGTTTGAAGAAGTTCCCCACTGGAGGTTACAGCACAAAACACGAAGGCATGGGGTTGAGGACAATTTGTGGTTTGGTATTGACATTGTCCAGCTGAAAGAAGGTAGTTGGAAGTATTTCATGGGAAATGTTCATCTGGAGTTCAGTTATTAATAGTGTACCACAAAGATCTGTTTTGAGTTCACTGCTGTTTCTCATTTTTATAATCGACCTGGATACGAGCATAGAAGAAAGAGTTACTAAAATTGCGGACGACACTATGGTCGGTACAGTTGTGGTAGTGCGAAGCATTTTGCAGATTACAGAAGGACATAGATAAGCTACAGAAGGACATAGATAAGCTGCAGGAATGGGATGCGAGGTGGCAAATGACGTTTAATGCAGAAATGTGTGAGGTGAATCACTTTGGAAGAAATGACGTGAATGCAGAGGACTGGGAGAACGGGAAGATTCTTGGTCGTGTAAATGATCAGAGAGTACTTGGTGCCCATGTACATAGATTCCTATAAGTTGCGACCCAGGTCGATAGGGTTGTTAAGAAGTCATACGATGTTTTAGCTTTTATTAGTGGACGGATCGACTTTCGGAACCAGGAGGTCACGCTGCAACTGTACAAACCTCCAGTGCGGCCGTACTTGGAGTATTGTGTGTAGCTCTGATCACTGCATTAGAGGAAGAATGTGGAAGCTTTGGAATGTGTTCAGAGGAGATTTACTAGGATGTTTCCTGGGATGGAGGGAAGTTCTTAGGAGGGACATTTGAGGGACTTAAGGCTGTATTATTTGGAGAGCAGGTTAAGAGGTGCGTTAATTGAGACATTTAAGATAATCGGAGGGCTAGATCGGGTGCACAGTGTGAACCTTTTTCCTCGGATGATGATCGATAGCATTAGGAGGCATAGCTTCAAATTGAATGGTGAGCGATATAGGAAAGATGTCAGAGATAGTTTCTTTGCTCAGAACGTATCATGGTCATGAAACGCATTGCCTGCCATAGTATTAGACTCGCCAAATTTGCGGGCATGTAAGTGATCATTGGATGGATATATCGACAAGAGTACAATAGTGTAGGTTCGATGGGTTATGATTGGTTGCACAAGGTCGTGCCACATCGAGGGCTGAAGTGCCTGCACTGCACTGTAAGGTCCTATGTTCTATGAAATTGGGACACCGATAGCTACTGGCAGCATCGCCCCCAACACTCTCCGCTTGCCACCCACAGTGTGAAATTGCAGTTCGTGTTGAATGAGGTGATACCACTCTGTGACCAGCTCCGTATTTGATCAGAACCCTCCCACACATGTTGCTATGTTAAGTGTCGCTTGGGAAGCTGTTCTTGGAAAACCCTGGGTTGATGCCCTTCCCCTAACTCATGCCACACACACACACACACACACACACACACACACACACACACACACACACACACACACACACACACACACACACACACACACACACACACACACACACACACACACACACACACTCTTCCAGAAACTCTCTCTCTCTCTCTCTCTCTCTCTCTCACACACACACAGAAACACAAACACGCAGACAGACAGATAGGTACACGCACAGATAAACTCATAGACACACACACACATACAGAAGCCTCATTACAGTCACACACAAACATAGGCACACACTGTCCCATACACACTTCCATACATCTTCTCTCATACAGACACACGCATCCCTCCAGCTAGTACGCACACAGGCACATGCCATCTCTCAGAAACACAGGCACACCTTCTCCATCTCACACACATACACATACCCTATCACACATAGAAAAACACAAACGTCTCTCTCACACACACGTGCACGCACTTTCTGACACCCACACCCACGCACTCCTCTCTTTATCTCTCACACACAGACACAGCTTTTCTTTCACACATGCACATACATACCTACACACTTTCACATACACGCCCTGTCTCCTTAACTCTCACATATACAAACCCTCTATCACACACATACAAATGCACACATCCTCCCTCTCTCTAACACACATACACACTTCCTCTCTCCCACACACGCACATGACTCTCTCACACACACACTTTTCGACACACTTTCTCTACCTCACTAACAGTCATATACACAATCTCTCAGACAAGCAAATATACTCACCCTCTCTGTCTCATAAGCACGCGCACACTCAAATTCTCTCTGACACACATACGCATCCACAAACACACTCCCAGGCACATAGTTAGGCATAGACTCAGAAAAAAACGCACACAGTTCAACACACACAAATACACACACACACGCACACATACAAAAACAGAGAGAGAGTTAGAGAGAGAGAGAGGGAGAGAGAGGCAGACAGACAGACAGGCAGAGGTTTTTGTCTTTTCGGACCCAAGGTGTTCAACATGGTTCCAAATGGTGGACTGTTCAGCACGGTTTGATCACATGAAAAACCGACGGAACTACCCATTTTTTCGATGTTAAGACGCAGCAAGTAGTGGTGAAAAGTTTCTTTTCGAACTGGAGACGTGTGATAAGGTGTGTGCCACAATCATCAGCGTAGGTCCACTACTTTTTATCAGTTATACAAATGATTCAATTGTGGACATAGTAGGAATTGTCAGTAAGTTTGTAGATGACATCAAAATTGGGTACAATTTAAAAATGGACCGCAAAGAATGTTACCTCGGAGTTCAAAGGGATCTTGATCCATTCACAACTGGGCCGAGGAGTGGCGGAGGAGTATAATTTTGATGCAAGCGGGTTTTGATTTTTCGAATGCCTGATCAGAACAGGATTTGGACAGTGACTGGTAAAGTCCAGCAGAGTATTGCTGAACAAAAAAGATTCCTAGAGATTATGTTCATAGTTCTTTGAAATTGGACACGCTCGTAGACAGGACAGTGAATAAGGCATTTGGAATGCTTGCCTTTACTGGTCCATGCGTTGAGAATACGAATCTGGAGGTCGTCTTGTGGCGGAACAGGACATTGGTTAGACCACTTTTGGAATACAGCCAGCAGTTCTGGTCTCCCTGAACATGAAACGTGTTGTGAAACTTGAAAGGAGAGGTCCAGGAAAGGGAGGGAGGTGTCAGAGATGGTCCAGGTAAGTTTAAGTTCAGGGTGGAATGCGTTGGCGAAGTTGATGAATTGGACAAACTCCTCACGAGAGCACGAGGTGGCGCCAATGCAGTCATCAATGTCACGGAGGAAGAGGTGGAGAGTGATGCTGGTGTAATTACAGAAGATCGGGTCCCATACAGGTGTCCATGGCTACCACTTTGGTCTGGAGGAAGTGGGAGGATTCGAAGGAGAAATTGTTAAGGTTGAGGACCAGTTCGGCCAAACGAATGAGAGTGTCGTTGGAAGGGGACTGTTGGGGACGTCGTGAGAGGAAGAAACGCAGGGCTTGGAGGCGCTGCTCATGGCGGATGGAGGTGTAGAGGGATTGGATATCCATCGTGAAGATGTGGCGTTGGGGGCCGGGGAAACGGATGTCTTGGAGGGCGTGGAGAGCGAGGGTGGTGTCTCAAACGTACGTGGAGAGTTCCTGGACTAGGGTGGATAGGACAATGTCGATGTAGGTAGACTTGCGTTCAGTGGGGCATGAGTATGCTGAGATAATGGGTCGGCCAAGGTGGTCAGGCATGTGGATCTTGGGAAGGATGATGGACCAGGCAGTGCGGGGTTCCCGGACTATGAGGTTGGAAGCTGTGGGAGGGAAATCTCCTGAGGTGATGATTTTGTGTATGGTCTGGAGGTGATGGATTGGTGAAGGGATGTGATCATGGTCGAGGGGGCAGTAGGAAGAGGTGTCCTCGAGTTGGCTTTTGGCTTCAACAGTGTAGAGGTCAGTGTGCCAGACTCCACTGCGCCACCTTTATTTGCTGGCTTGATAGTGATGCCGGGATTGGAGCAGAGGGATTCGAGGACGGCGTGTTGTCCCGTATTCTAAATTCCTCCGCCTCCGCCGTGTCTGCTCCCAGGAGGACCAGTTACACCACAGAATACACCAGATGGCCTCCTTCTTTCGAGACCGCAATTTCCCTTCCCACGTGCTTACAGATGCCCTCCAACGCATCTCGTCCACATACCCTCCAAAGCATGACGTCCACATCCCGCAACTCCGCCCTCAGATGCCACCTCTCCAACCGTAACAAGGACAGAACGCACCTGGTGCTCACCATCCACCCTACCAACCTTGGCATAAACCAGATCATCCGACGACATTTCCGCCACCTCCAAACAGACCCCACCACAAGGGATACATTTACCTTCCCAGCCCTTTCTGCCTTCCGCAAAGACCGTTCCCTCCATGACTACCTAGTCAGGTGCACGAGCCCCGACAACCCACCCTCCCATCCTGGCACCTTCCCCTGCCACTGCAGGAATTACAAAACCAGCGCCAACACCTCCTCCATCCAACTTCACCTCCATCCAACGCCCTATAGCAGCCTTCCACATCCATCAAAGTTTTACTTGCACATCCACCAATATCATTTATTGCATCCGTTGCTCCCGATGCCGTCTCCTCTACATTGGAGAGACTGGACGCCTCCTTGCAAAGAGATTTAGGGAACATCTCTGGGACAAGCGCACCAACAACCACACCATCCTATCGCCCAACATTTCAACTTCCCCTCCCACTCTGCCAAGGACATGGAGGTCCTGGGCCTCCTTCACCGCCGCTACCTCACCACCACATGCCTGGAGGAAGAACGCCTCATCTTCCGCCTCGGAACACTTCAACCCCAGGGTATCAATGTGGACTTCAACAGTTTCCTCACTTCCCCTTCCCACACCTCACCCCAGTTCCAAACTTCCAGCGCAGCATTGTCCCCATGACTGATCCTACCTGCCTGTCTTCTTTTCCACCTATCCACTCACCCCTTCCCCCGAACTATCACCTTCATCCCCTCCCCCACTCACCTATTGTACTCTATGCTACTTTCTCCCCACCCCCACCCTCCTCTCAATTATCTCTCCACCCTTCAGGCTTTCTGCCTTTATTCCTGATGAAGATCTTTTGCCCGAAACTTCGATTTTCCTGCTTCTCGGATGTCTGCCTGAACTGCTGTGCTTTTCTAGCAGCACTCTAATCTAGACCCTTACCTACGGTAAGTCATTCCCCCAACATTATACCAAAATGTATACTTCGTATCGAGGGGAATGTACACAGGGGAGTACTGTTCTGCCTGTCGATTCCCGTTTCATCCCGTGACTGTAACCCACCTACCTTTCCCTTTTACCTGAGCTGTTACTGGTTCCCCATAATTCCTCTCAATTACCTCCTCAGTCCCCCGAAATATCCGACGTTTATTGAGGTGCAACTCCAGTACACTTGCAAACTTTCTGAGGAGCGAGAAATGTGTGCAGATACCGTACATGGGCACTATTCGTCTACAGGAGGAACATTGAACACATCTACCATCCATTGCGACAGTTCCTATTTCTGAAACACACTATATATTTCAATTAAAAAGATGCAAAACTATGTTGAATGAAACAGCATTAACTCTGAAAGTCCAGTCAATGATTTTGTGAAGTGTTCTGTCCTTGGGAAATACCTCAATTATTAGCGAACAGCTACAAATATTCCCCAGGTGAGTATCCGACTCTGGAACGAGAAACAGAGGTGACGTTTGAGCTCGAAGACATTTCTCATCAAACTGACAGTGCGCTGTGTAAAATTCTGCGAAAGGCTTTTTTTTAGCTCATTTCAAATTATTGCATTTGCTACAAACTTGCACATGTCATTAAGCCAATTCGAAATGAAATAGATCTATCTCATTGGTGAGTTTGAATGTTCTAAGGAGTAACTGGTATCAAAACGATAAAGATTATTTAAAGTACTGCTGTGAAGAGCAGATTGGTAAAGCAGGAATAATTTTCGAGTCTTGTCACTGAATTTCTTGGGTGTACATCAGTGAGTGTTAAGTGGGCTCACTACCTCCTCTGGTGCTTGCGGTGAAATGCTCATGCAACAGATGACAATAAAATTGGTGTGTTACATCGACAAGTCAATTCCTACTAACTGTGGTAAAAATTCACTTTAAAGGGATTTTCGTGTCGCCATATTTTTACGGATCAGGTGAGCAGGGAGACTAGGATCCTTTTGGTCAACTGAGATGGTGCGAGGATTAATCCCACACTCTTGGTGTCACTTTATGTGGTAGGCCAGTTATGCTGCGGACATAACTAACCGACTTCCCTTCGTTACAGAGCAAAAACAAACAGCTCAGTTCTTTTCCAATTGATAATAGTTAACTGATAACAGGCTGATCGAACTTTCAAAACAACCAGCTCGTTTGTACACTTAGTCTTACGATATTCTGCAATTTTATTCAAATTGACATTAACGGATGAGAGAATGTGCACATTACCCCTCCCCATCCCGGCAGCCCAGACTCCCTGTCCCTGTTAAATTCACTCCTGTATGCTTGTACGCGTTTTTTTTCACATATTCTGGAATCAGCTTCTGAAACTGTTTTCTTTTCTGAAAATGTCATTTCCAATAAATTAAACTGGCCGAATGAAAACAAAAGTGCTCCAATATTGTCTTTCTCATTCACCAATAGTTTTGAAATTCTAAACATGAGTTATAGATCCACATGAATGAAGGAATTTCCCTCCTATTTGTTGTCACCAAATTCACATCATCTGGTAAACCTACAGGCGGACACCACTCAGATGTTCCTGTTTTCACCCCACGTGATCTATTAATTTTTCCCGCCTTGTTTTTATCTAATGGCTTTATCTCCCAGTAAGCCTCCTTGCTTCCTTTCGTATGTTTCTGCATCCAAATAAATCCTGTTTGTTCATTCCTCTCGTCTTTATTTTTCAGTGAACCACACCCCATGTCTTTAATCATATCTTTACATCCCAGTAAATTCCGTCTTGAGAAAGGGTGCTGCATCCAATTCAACACAGGAAATGTCGCTACCATGCTGTAAAATCTCAAGACCAGTGTAAGGAGAGGTGGGAGCTGTTTCAGTCAGAGCTGAATCAGTTGATTCTCGCAACAAAGGATTAAGTACCTGATAGGGAATGACTATTTTTCCGCACTTTTCCTGCATCTCCTAACGTGCTAAATTAACACAGTAAGGGAACATCGAATGCCTCCAGTGCGGAAACATGCCATTTGATGCAACATGTCCACACCAACATTCGGAAGATTAACCCTCCCAGACACATCCCACTACACTATTACTCCACATTTGCCCCTAATGATACAGCTTACCGACTGTCTCCCCCGTGCAGTGAGATGGCAATGCAAACCACTGAGCCACCGTGCAACTTTGCAGCTGCAGCAATATTACAAAAGGCATACAGACACGTGTAAAGTGCCGAAGTTGAGATCACGCCTCACCCAGAGTAGTTTTTATTCACATAGTCCAGTGGTTGTTCTCGCCTCAAGCACAGGAAGATTGCAGAAAGTGATGAGTAAGATAGACACTTTTGTCCAATACCAGTTCCGTGTTTTTGTGTTGTTCCGCTCATTTATGAATTTTACTTCAGTCAAGAGTTTGAAATGGTCTTCCCTGTACAAAAAGTAATTTTATTAATCCAGAAGAGAGGTGGTCTGAAAACTGCCTCTTGGGAGTAGCACTGTGCCGTTTACTGAAGACTACAATTGAAATCCCTCACAGAGAGTGTTCTAGTCTTCACTGTCACGGGGGGTTTTCATCCCAATTGCTTTCATTCATCAAAGAATGAGACACAACAGATCTTGTCACTGAATAATTACGGTGTTTATGATCACGTGTGCAGTGCGTCACAGTGGGAGTACGCTCGGCCCCTAACTCAGAGTTTAGACCATAGTCTGGGAACCATACTCTGCTGTTTATCATTTCACAAACACCAGAGAGAATCATTTGCTGTCCTTCACAACTAAATCATTTTTAAGTATTAAGCCTGTTTTTATAGGGAGATGCAGAGCTTACTCGTGCTGCTCTCCCCCACCTGTGCCTGCAGATAGGTTAGTCCAGCTGCCAATGGGGAGAGCCCGGTCCCGGGGTAAGCAAGCTATCACAGCCTCCTTGGAGCCAGCAATCAGAATGGGACAAAAGTATGAAAAATCAGTCCTGCATTCAGTCCCCATAGCAACAGAAATATCCTTACTTTTCAAGAAAACATACCGGGTCCATTGCTCACGTAACGGCAATGGTGCTGGCTCATTCTTTCTGGGTATGATTCTCATTTCGGGTAGATTGAGTAAAGTGTGAGAGGTCCCCTTCTTCTCGCAGATGATTTGTGGCATTTTGCAACTAGTTCAGTTTTTCACTGTGATGGTATAATTTCGATGAAATCCAGGTCAGATCAAGATACAGAAGCTTGAACACACACACCAGCTCGTTCAAGATCAGCTTTATCCCTGTCGCGATTAGGCTGATGAATGGATTCTCTGCACTGAAATAATATTGATCAATCCATGGGTACATCTTGTGAAGATTAACCTGAATGTCATATTCTGCCCAAGTTTTTATTTTCACCCAATGATCTGTATGTCCTTGATTAGAATGGTCGAAACGAAAGTGCTTGGAAATGCGCGAGGGAACAGGGTGGCTCAACGGAAGCATGTTTATTCATTACCCCACGGTCCATGTTGTGCTAATATCTACATGTACATGTGGCCTAAAGTAATGCTTTGTTCTGCACTTTACCTTTTGATCACGTTTCTGCTTCGTGTGGTTTCATGTATCTGAATTAAATATCTCATATTTATACACTGGCTAAATTTACACAGCTAAGGAGACACATTTCAAGACTGTTTTCTGTCGTTCTGCTCTGAACTGAATCGCAAAATCCCTTCTCTGAGATAGGAATGAACTGGCGAAAGTGAAATGCTTTACCTGCTGTTTCGTCACTTCCCTGCAGTAATTCGCCACTGGCTTCAGACGTGAATGGCAAGACGATCAACAAGTGGCCGAAAACAACATGACACATGATCAGTTCCCCACTGTCAGGACAGGTATCACAGATTGGGAATAACCTCAGAGAGATAAAAGCGAAACAGATTGGATGGTGATCCTATGGGCTGATCTCATTCCGTGTGAGAATGATGCCACATGATGATGCCGACCCTCTAACTGTCTCTGGGACAGAGCAGCTGAGGGAAGAACAATGACCCATTTTAAACTTGCATTCCGTGGTGGACAGTCTGTATTCCCTCAGCTCACGGTAGTGAGCATAACTCTAGTTGAGTGAAGATTTCACTCGGATTCTCTTCATTTGGGACAGTTGGGATTCATGTGCTACCTGATGTCCGATAGCAGCAAATAAACTGAGGCTCGCTTTTCAGTGGGCGTTCTGCAGGATTGTTGGGCAAAGACAAGTTCTGAACAACAAACAGAGTGCATACAAGAAAACTCATATTATTGGACCTGGGGAATAGTCTCCAGTGACCATTTCGCTCTTTCCTTCCAGCTCAGCATCTTTGTACCACTCGGAGAACAGACTTTTGAATAAATTCCATTTCCTGCACATTCGTGTAACTGACTTCTCCCACACCAAGTGATTGAGAGGGAGCAGATGGGCGAATGGGCTTTGCCCTCCCTCCTTACAGCTTGCAAGTTGATACAAAATGATTTCATTAGAAACCAGTGGACAGAGTACGGTCCTCGGCGACAGGACAAGAAGCAGCACCCTAGGAGCAGGGAGATAGAACAAGAAGCAAATGTTCTGGAAATTCTTTGCTCCATGGAATTCCTGGATAAGTGTCAAATGAATTTCATGCTAACCGATTCACAGCTCATTCAGCAGCGTGTGTTGCGGCTGGTCTGTGGTTCGTTTGTCTTCGGGTCTGATTCTCGTTTCGGTTCTTGCACAAGTCCTCACTTCAGATCGTGACTTTGGCAAAAAGGCCTGATACTTTTTTTCACAAAGCAACGTTAATCTAGATCTGTCTAACTGAAGTAAGGAGCGGACAGACCTACCTTTTCAGTGAAAACGACAACGAGAATCAATTGTTCAAAATGAAAACAAGTGTTTCAGATTTTTCACCACGCAACCAGACTCTGAATGATTCAAATCACCTACCTTTTGCACAATTCTCAGTGTGAAGCGTCAGGAAGCAAGGAAGTCAGTAGAGACATCCCTTAACAATTTTGCGCCCTGCTTTCCTTCCGCCTACCCCTGTAGTCTTACAGGGGCACACTGTGTTTGTCCTCGCGTCGAGGACCGTGCTCTGTCCACTGGTTTGTAATGAAATCATTTTGTTTCAACTTGCAAGCTGTATGGAAAGAGGGAAAAGCCCATTCGTCCAACTGCTCCCTCTCAATCACTTGCTGTGGGAGAAGTCAGTGACACAAATGTGCAGGAAATGGACTTAAAATCCTTCCATTTTCCAGCCGAACTTTTCCTGCAAACATCTACCCCCAGTCAACTTCTAAAAGTTCTTTCCCAATACTCTCAAAATTTGCCTTTATCCAATTTAGAACTTTAAATTTTCGATCGAGTCTAATCTTTTCCACCACTATTTTCAAACTAATGAAATTTCTTTGACTGCTCCTCCACTGTAATCTCCCCATAGACTGAAGAGTAAAAGTGTGTGCCTGTAGATAGAGGTGTCCAATATTAATGTAATGTTATTAACACTGACAGATCACTAACTGCTCAAATCAGCTGACCAGAGGCAGGAGGCTGTGTGTTGAATTCCCATGATGATCAGTTTATGTTTTACTGTTCACACTGGGGGTGTGGGAAATTTACCCAATTAGTGGGGACAACACATTCCTGACATATCTTTCCCGAATAAAACTGACAGTAAATTTTCACGTTCCTACCCTTCCCCCAATTGTAAAACCTACCCTGTTGCACGCACCTTCCTCTCTCCATAACCAAGGTGAAAGTCACAGAATTGTGGTCACCATCACCAAACTGTTCACCCACGAACAAGCCCTTAACTTGTCCCGGTTCGTTACCAAGTACCAAATCCAATATGGCCTCCCCTCTGGTCGGGCAATCTACATACTGAGTTCGAAAAGCTTCCTGTGCACACTGCACAAACACCATCCAATCTACTTGATCTAAAGAACTTCCAATCAATGTTTGGCAAGTTGAAATCACCCATGACTACTACCCTGTGGCTTCTGCACCTTTCCAAAATCTGTTTCCCAATCTGTTTCTCCACATCTCTGCTGCGATTGGGGGGCCTATAGTAAACACCCAACAAGATGACTGCACCTTACCTATTTCTGACTTCAGCCCATACTACCTCCAAAGGCAGATCCCCCTCTAACTGCCTTTCTGCAGCTGTTATACCATTTCTAATTAGCAACGCCACCCCCCTTCATTTTTATCACCCTCCCTAATCTTACTGAAACATCTGTAACCAGGAACCTCCAAAAACCATTCCCGTCCCTCTTCTATCCACGTTTCCGTGATGGCCACAACATCGTAGTCCCAGGTATCGATCCACGCCTTAAGTTCACCCACCTTATTTCTGATACTCCTTGCATTGAAGTATACACACTTGAGCCCATCTCTGTGTCCGCAAGTACTCCTTGTCAGTACTACCTTCTCCACAGCCTCCCTACATTCTTGGACATCCTGATAAACAGCTAGCCTACTTGCAGGACTACAAGTCAGGATCCCATCCCCCTGCCAAATTAGTTTAACCCCTCCCCCCCGAAGAGTGCTCGCAAACCTACCTCCCAGGATATTCGTGCCCTTCTGGTTCAGGTGCAACCCGTCCTGCTTGTACAGGCCCCACCTTCCCCAGAATGCTGTCCAATTGTCCAAATACCTGAAGCCCTCCCTCCTACACCATCCTTGCAGCCACGTGTTCAACTGCACTCTCTCCCTATTCCTTGCCTCACTGTCACGTGGCACCGGCAACAAGCCAGAGATGGCTACTCTGTCCATCCTAGCTTTTAGCTTCCAGCCTAACTCCCAGAGCTCCTGAATGACCTCCCCACCCCTCTTCCTCCCTATGTCGTTGGTACCAACGTGCACCACGACTTCTGGCTGCACACCCGCCCCCTGAAGGATTCTGAAGTCACGGTCCGAGACGTCTCGGATCCTGGCACCCGGGAGGCAACAAACCATCCGAGAGTCTCGTCCATGTCCACAGAACCGTCTGTCCGTCCCTCTAACTAAAGAGTCTCCTCTAACTAGCGCTCTGCTCCTCTCCCCCTTTCCCTTCTGAGCCTCAGAGCCGGACGTCGTGCCAGAGACCCGGTCACTGCAGCTTACCCCTGCTAGGCCGTCCCCCCCAACAGTATCCAAAGCGGTATACTTTTTGTTGAGGGGAACGACCACACGGGATCCCTGCACTGCCTGCTTCTTCCCCTTCCCACCTCTAACTGTTACCCAATACCTCTGTTCTCTGGCGTAACTATGTCCCTGTAGCTTCTATCTATCACCCTCTCAGCCTCTCGAATAATCCTCAGTTCATCCAACTCCAGTTCCAGTTCCCTAACTCGTTCTGCGAGGAGCATGATCTGACTGCATTTCCTGCAGATGAAGTCGGCAGGAGTATCGGTGGTCACCCCTACCTCAAACATCCTGTAGGAGGAACATTCCACTGCCTGCGCTGCCATTACTCTACACTTCGTCTCCAAAACAAGAACGCTGAGTAGCTTACCTGTGGAGTTTAAAGTTAGGTTAGAGGAGGAGGATGGGAGGGAGGCCCTACTATGTAGGGCCTGGGGTCTAGAACACACCCACTCAAATATCAATCACTTACCTTCCCGACCAGCTCTGCGCTCCAACTTCACTTCCGCCCAGCTCGCGCCGCTCTCTGCTGTGAGAAGAACGTTGGCGTCGAGGTAAGTTCTTAAATATCAATCACTTACCTTCCCGACAAGCTCTGCGCTCCAACTTCACTTCCGCCCAGCTCGCGCCGCTCTCTGCTGTGAAAAGACCGTTGGCATCGAGGTAAGTTCTTAAATATCAATCACTTAGCTTCCTGACTAGCTCTGCGCTCCAACTTCACTTCCGCCCAGCTCGCGCCACTCTCTGCTGTGAAAAGGAAAGATTAGGACAGTGGTCAGAAAGATTATTTTGATCAATAAATGTACACCGACACCAAAGTGTAACGATGTGAAACCAACGGAATTGAGATTTTTTGAGCTTTGTGAACCTGGCAAGCCCATCACCCGGAGTTCACTACTGGACTTGATTAAGAGTTGTGATTATACTGCAATCACTTTAAATCATGACTCGTAATGGAGTTCAGAAGTTCTTGCCTGTCCTGTCTCTCTCCCACTCTTTTCCTCTGCCTCTCAAGAACCTCCCCTCTGTCTGTCTCATTCCTCTCTTCCCCAATTAATTGTTTCAATTTCCGCCTTTCCTTTCCATCTCCATACATTCGGTCCTCAACTTGCATCTGGGGAGACAGACTCCACTCTGTACGTGGAGAAAGTGAGGTCTGCAGATGCTGGAGATCAGAGCTGAAAATGTGTTGCTGGAACAGCGCAGCAGGTCAGGCAGCATCCAGGGAACAGGAGAATCGACGTTTCGGGCATAAGCCCTTCTTCAGGAATTCAGGAATGACCTGCTGCGCTGTTCCAGTAACACATTTTCAGCTCCACTCTGTACGTCACAGGGTGGATCCGGAAAAGAGACAACGAGAGCAGACGGATCTGCGAGGGATAAAAATGAATCACAGACCAGACTTCACACCCATTTTCCGGTTATTGTCCAGCGAATTGAGCCATCAAGAAAATGTATTTCTCAAACTTCCACAAAAAGAAACATCATGAGTATCAGGAATAAAAATACAGTAACAAGACACTTGTTTAGTGGACGGCACGGTGGCACAGTGGTTAGCACTGCTGCCTCACAGCGCCAGAGACCCGGGTTCAATTCCGGCCTCAGCGACTGACTCTGTGTAGTTTGCAAGTTCCCCCCGTTTCTGCGTGGGTTTCCTCCGGGTGAACTGGTTTCCTCCCATAGTCCAAAGATGTGCAGGTAAGGTGAATTGGCCATGCTAAATTGCCCGTAGTGTTAGGTCAGGGGTAAATGTAGGGTTATGGGTGGGTTGCGCTTTGGCGGGTCGGTGTGGACTTATTGGACCCAAGGGACTGTTTCCACACTGTAATGTAATGCAAATGTTTAATCAAAAGCCAGATGAGGAATGCCTGTGAGTGTAATGTACGAATGTAAATCCATGGAGATTGAATTGCATTCCATTGAATGGTCCAGTACCACGTCACCCATGACTAATTTATATTCATGTTCCATCATAATAGCTGCAGACCATCACAGTGCATGTCCTATGAGGTTACTGTGTTGCTGAAACTCCCAAAGGCAGTTTGTTAAAGAAACTTCCATGACGGTCAGTTTACATGAGTGTTAATCTTTACATAAAATGGCCTTGGAGCAAACTCCCCACAGTCCTCCTTAAAGTTCAAGATCTATCAAATGAAACTTCCTCAGGAATGTTTTGAAGCATTTCTTCCAGATGTTGGCAAATTAGTTCTGTGCACATTTGTTTAAAGTTTGAACATGGTGAGAAACAATGTCGGCAAGATTTGTGCCCATTGACCTTGGAAGTCAGAGCCTGGCCGAGTCGACCAATACTGAAAACAATAACTTGCAATAAAACCGCAGCCCTGATTATAGCAGAGAATGACTACATTCACCTCTAGCTGTTTATGTTTCCAAAGAGAGGTGTAAGTGACACTGCAATTGAAACGGATTAAATGGCAAACGGGTTGGGGGTTCACTTTGTATGTATCCACAGATAGAACTGATTGCTGGTGATATGGATGTATTTGCAGTTACAGGGATCCGAATGTCCCAAGTCTGTCCACAATCGACGTCACAGGCTGTATTTCTGAAGAGTAACACTGGTAATAACAATTGGTATTGCTATTCATAATTGATATTGCAGTCTGATGCTTGAACTAAATGATTCCTGGATATCGGGATTTTACAGATTTTTAACACCTCAGTCTCTTGTGCATTTCGTCAGCTCATTCCGCTGTTTACCGAATTATTCGTGAGTTGATGTGGCCCGTAATCTCAGAATGAGGAATAAACCATGCCAGGTGTATGTTCAGAAGCACTTCCACGCAGAAAGTTTGTCAGATGTTTGGAACGCTCTTGCACAAGTGCCAGCGGACACAGGGTCATTTGTTAACTTTAAGTGTGAGGTAGAGTTTTTTGTTCAGCGAAAGGATGAAGGGGTATGGGCCAAAGACAGGAAAAAAGAGGTAAGTCTCAGATCAGCAATGGGTTCTCTGCAGGACGAAACAGGCTGCAGCTGAATCGTCTCCTCCTGATCCTTAAATTCTTATAATCTTTACTGTTTCATTATAGCACATTTTTTGGCCTGTCAATGGAGATACTGCCTGCAAAGAATCATCTACAACTATTGACTGTTCCTGGAATATCGAGGACAGATACATCCTGGCGTATTGTACCAATATTCTTATAAATACAATCACAAAACAAACAACTGACTGTCTTTCCACACCTAAATCATTAGACGCCTGATAGTCTTGGTGTCAATAAAACCCGATAATGGATCGCTTTCCTGAACTCCATATGGAACAACACAGGGAAAAACAGAGAAGCAGCAATGTTCCATTTCTACGCTATCCAATCATTTGCTGTCACTAAAAAGCAACATGGCAGCTTCAGTTCGGGTTTACTGCAAATCCTTGAGATGTGAGATTGTGCAAACCGGGTGAAACCTCCCAATTCACTGAGCACAGGCTCAGAACAGCAGAGTGAGATTATGTCCGAATCACAAAACCTCGGACTACCTTTTCAAAGGCCAAAGCAAGTCACCCATCAAAGTCAATCAACAACTTTCTCAAAGTTCTGTACTGCTCATTTCAATTATTTGATTTAAAAACTGGCCTTTGTGAATATAAATGTGACGACTGGAGATGTGTGTTAGTGAGTGACTCATTTTCCGTTGTTTGTCAATCTTGTTGAAATAGAAGTGAATTTGCTTTCCAAAGAACAGCACAAAAGAGACAAAAACATTAAATACATGAAAAGATACGATGAAACTCGATGTCAGGATTAAGAAGGAAGCAAAGCTGGAGTGGAATCTCAATGATTTCATTGAATTTCTAGCAGAAAGCACTGGCGCCATAGGCCTCTTTTCTTCAATTTACTACATTGAATGTCTTTTAAGCCATTACGTGGCCTTGATAGGAGATGTGGTTACAGCCTGAATGTACGTTCATTTATAACAGTAACCGTGGTGATGTGTTTGATGTCCTCATTTGACAACATTCCTTTCAAGGATTGCATTTTTTGTTGAACATTGACTCTTCATTGCATTCCCAGCGCCATCATTGTCGAAGAGTATTTCTCCCCTGTTCGGATTGCTAATTTCGCAGCTGTTGGTTTACAAGTCCAAACTGGAGTGAAAAGTCGACCAGTTTGTTAGTGTGCCTTAACGTGCACTGAGCAGTATCACATTAAAGTTGACAGATTCTGCTCATGTCCTGAGACCAATAAGTGAGGTAATCACAGAATTCGAGTGACCAAGTGTTAGCGGAATCAAAAGCAACACACCCATACGAAAGCACAGTCAAACGAAAAGGGTATGATTCATCTCTGCTCCGTCTTCTGAATGTGATAAATGAATTCACATGTGTGCAGTGACAAGAGTTCAGGCCAGAGGACAAAATCAGGGATTTAAAGAAATGGCCAAGACTTACAACCATGGTCAGAAAGGAGCTCACATTAACTCCAGGTCCCTTCCCCCACTAAGAGAACATAAATCTAAATTAGGACGCGTGAAAAATTAAAATAAACATGAAAATCCTTACTGTGCTCACAGACAGATTGCCTAGCTGTGGATGGGAGATATAAGAGTGGAGAATCGAGGATGATAATTATGAAGCCAACCTGAAAATAATATTACTTTACTCTGACCTCTCCAACTGTCACATCGATTATCTTCACCCTGCCGAGAAGAAGGCCTTTGAATAAGCTGTGAAAAAAACCCCATACATTTGAGACAATTCACTGTTGATCATAGATTAGATTCCCCACACTGTGTTAACAGGCCATTTGGCCCAACAAGTCCAAACCGACGTTCGAAAAAGTAAGCCACCCAGACCCATTCCTCTGACAAATGCTTCCAATACTGTGCAGAGGATGTGAAAACGCCAAGCACGCAATCATCTGACGGTGCAATATAATCCATGTTCCTGCCGCTGTGAGCTTGCAGTTCTAACTACTGAGCCACTGTGCCGCCCTAACTGACTGTGCGCTACAAACATCAAAGAATAACAACATTGCTTGGATGGCATGTACACAGATTGGAAACATTTGACTTTAGCGCTGTTTAAATCTCCAGATCTTTCCACAATCTGTTCACTGAAATAGTCCCTATGAGTCAATATGTCGGTGTTTTTTGAGTAGGGTGTCATCGTGGTTCACACTGCTGCCCCACAACACCAAAGACGTGGGCTCTCTCCAGATTTGGGTGACTGTCAGAATGGAATTTATTCATTCTCGTCACGTGTGTCTGTGTGGATTTCCTCCCTCTGTCCAAAGTTGTATATATTTGGTGGATTCCACAGTGGCCGTGGATGTTTGGGTCAGACATTGGAAATGCAGGATTATAGGGTAGAGGCGTGAGTCTTGGTGTGATGATGTCCAGGAAGTTTGATTGAATGGCCTGCTGGCATAACGTTGCGTTTCCATGACACTAAGTTTTGAATTTGTTTTTCAGATGAACATATTGGAGGTAAAATTCAGTTCCTGATGAATGGATTAACTTTCTCAGATCACAGTATGATGTCTGATTTAAGTTTCCCATTAGCAAATCCTCTCTTTCTAATCCTGTCGAAAACTAATTTATAACATTCGGCTCCGATCAAATAGAATATACATTTTGTCAGGCAAATCCTGGTTCTGTCAATCATTTTTCCTTTAATTTCCCCCCGTTATCAATCCATGCCCCACGTCCTTCATCCTCCATCTGCCAGAATACAAATTCTGCCTTGGACATTCTTTCTTAAATATATTTTTATTTTTAATTTCCATACAGAGACAACAATGCGTTTTATAAATAAATCTTTAGACACAGAAAGAGATCATTCAACCCACTGTGTAAAGACAGTGTTACGTCTACTCTTTCTGACTTTGTCCCATTTGCCTGACTTCTCAGTGTCATCGGATACATTGTTTCTCATCAAATAATCACCAAATGCCCTTGATTGAATCGGCCTAATGCATTCCAGATAAAATTACTCGCTGTGTTAAGTTTCATTCTCACATCTCATTTCCTTCCCTTGTATTTGTTTTTGAGATCTCCACTTTTATTCTCAATGCTTTTAAAGTGGGAAGCTTCTCACCATCTATTCTGTATGAAACCACTACGATTTTGAAAACCTATATTAAATTTCCTCTCAGGCTTCTCCAATCTAATGTCATGATTGAAATTTCTTATTGCTGGAACCTTTCGTGTCAAGATTGTTTCTCCTAACCTGCCAGTGTTGCCTTTGTACAGAGTGGGTTGCTGGAAAAGCACAGCAGGTCAGGCAGCATCCGCTCATGGCAGTTGACGCTCATGAGCTAGATACTAGTTTTTAATCTCAAATAAACGTTTGTGAAGATATTCAGAAATATGGGGCAAAGGGAGTTATATGGAGTTCGACCTTTGTCACCTCGATATCAAATGACCCAAGTCACTCCTGATCTATCACACTCTTTCAACCTCCCTATAACCTTCAGCTCGCCCAACACTCCGCTGCCGCGTGTTCATTCACATGGAGTCTTGTTCTTCTAACCCTGAGCTCACACACCTGAAGAGCTTGCCCATTGGGAAAAAGCAACATTTGCAAATACAATTCTTGTACATATTTGCAAACCCCTCCCATGATAGTGGATGAACCATATCTCTGTAATCTCTGCCAACCACATAATACTTCAAAATACCTGCACTCGCCTAATTCCGAACTCTTCAGCACAGTCAATTAATCTCTCGACCGACGGTGGACATATATGCATACTAACACTACATTTTAAAAAATCTAATTAGCTAGTAATTTAAGTGGAGATTCCTGGCCAGTTTATGTGTTGTAACTACATTATTTGGGAACTGGTGGACCCCATTGTGGTTCATCGTGACTCCGTCCACAGCAAGTGTTTGATGACTTGATGAACTCCAGCTCAGATTGATGTGCTGAAGCCTGAGCTCCGAACACTGCCACAGCATGGTGAATGAGGCAGGAATTCAAGAGGGGGAAAAAAGAGAAATATACGTGCAACTGGTGATAGTGTCGTCAGGGAAATAAAGATGCATTCTTGTTGCCAGAATTGAGTGTCCCGAAGAATACGTTGCTTTTCCGACCTCAGGTTGTTTTTCCGGGCTGCAGATCAACTTGGAGTGTGAAAGCAATGATCCAGTTGTTGATATAGTTAGAATGAAGAAAGTGCTTCTGCTGAAGGAATTTTGCTGGGAGCTAAAGTAGAAAAGAGAACCAAAAAGGTAAAATTCTGGAGTACTACATGATCCATAAATAGATTAGCAGAAAGTCAGCAAGATTAACGAGGTAAACGTACTCCGAAAAGACAGGTGTGGGAGACATGAACTCAATCTTATTGGCTCTTGGCGTCAGAACGGGGGAAGGATGGAGCTGGAACGAATGGATAAGCTACACATGAATGATGCTGGGACCAGAGACCTGGGGTATCTAGAAAGGATGGTCTGTAGATAGGCCTTTAAACTAAATAATGTGGGTTGGTTTAAGTTACAAAGAACATTCAGGAATAAACTACAAGTAGGAGGAGGGTTCTGCAGAGAATAACTTTTCCGAAACAAGTGATAGGACAGAAAGTACGGAAAGTCTCAGGAATCTACTTCACACACAGCAGATAAGGGGACAACTATAAGAAGATGTGCAGTCACGGCAGGACTATTCTTGTTGTACCTCAATGCACGCAGTATATGAAACAAGTTAATGAGCTCAGAACGGGGATTGGAATGTGAAGGTATGTTATTGTAGCTGTCGCAGAGACGGGGCTGTAAAGGGATCAGGGCTGGGAACTATATATCCAAGGTATACAAATCCGAGAGAAAGATAAGCAGATGGGCAGATACTGCGGGGTGCGCCTGTTAGTACAAATGAAATTAAATTGACAGCAAGAAGGGAAAAAGAGTCGGATGGGTGAAGGCTGAATATGGGAAGAGTAACGGAAGCACGAAGGAAAAAAAAAGGTCGTGATGGACGCTGTGTACAAGCATCTGGGCATTCATCAGGATTTGGGAAGATAATTAATCACGAGATAGAAAAGGCATCCAAAAAAGGGACTACTGCAATAATGATGGGGAACTACAATATGCACGTGGACTATGAAAATCAGGTTAGCAGCTGATCTCAAGGAAAATGATTTGTGGAATGTTAGGGAAGTTTTCTTTGGAGCAGATTGTCGTAGAGCCAACGAAGGAATAGGGATACGTATTTAGTGATGTGTCATGAGATAGACTTGATGAGGGAGCTCAAGGTGAATGAACACCTAAAAGGTATTAACCATAATATAATAGAGTTCACACTGCAATTTGACAGTGAGAAAACTGAATCAGTTGAAAAGTGATTATGATTAAGTATAGTTGACTACAACGACATGTAATTGGAATTGGCCAGAGCTGATTAGAAGGGAGAAGCTGGCAGAGAAGATAGTGGTGTAGCAAAGGGAGGATTTTCTGAGGTATTTCAGGAGGCACTGCAGAAAATCCTCCCAAGGAAGAAGAAATACATTAATGGGAGTATGAGGCAACTGTGGCTTAGAAGGGAAGCCAGGGAGAAAATACAAGCAACGGAAAAATCATACAATGTGGTGAATATTAGTGGAAGCCAAAATATTTGGCTTCAAAATATTCTGAAGAGCAGCACATGAGAACATTCAAAAAGGAGAAGTTGCTGGAAAGCTGTAGGTGTAAATGATATCAGCAGAACGTCATGGACGACATCCCAGCCTTCTGAAGGAGACAGCTGAGCAAATTGTCGAGACATTCGTGATGACCTTCCTAAATCTCTTTTGTCAGATGACTGGAAAAAGACTGAAGTGAAAGCCCTTTGAAAAAGAGAGTAAAGCAAAAGTCAGAAAGTTAAAGGCCGATTCGCCAAACCTAGGTGGTGGATAAGACCATGGAATCCATTCTGAATCATGCGATTTCTGAATACTTGTAAGTGCATGGTAAAGTGGGACAGTGTTGGCACTGCTTCGACAAGGGGGCGTCATGCTTGACAAATCCGTTAGATGTCATTTGGGAGGTAACAAATAGCTTATACAAAGAAAATCTTGTGGACATGTTCTATTTGTTTTTCTGGAAAGCGTGTGATAATATATTGCACAACAGGCTGCTAAATAAGATATAGGCATGGTGTGAGTGGAAAGGTAGAGGATAGACTGCCTGGCAGTAGGCAGAGAGTCATTATAAAGGGGTCCTTTGCAGGATGGCAGCTGGTGACTTGTGCAATTCCACAGAGGCCAGTGTTGGGACCAAAAATGTTCAGGTTATGCGTCAATGTTCCTGACAATTGAAGTGAGGACATTGTTGTCACCTTTGCAGACGTCACAAAGGTATCCTGAGCAGTCGGCTGTGTTGTGGGAGTGGGGAGAGTGGAGACCAATTTAGAAAATCTGGGACAGTGGGCAAAAAAGTAGCAGTTGGAACACGGTGTGGGAAAATCAGAGGTTATGCACTTTGGTCGAAGGAGTAACTGCGTAGATTATTTTCTGAAGAGTGAAAGGCTTCAGACATCTGAGGGGCAAAGGAACTTTGGGGTCCGAGTTCAGGGGAATGCTCTAATGATTAACATGCAGTTTCAGTTGGCAGTTCAGAAGGCAAATGTCAAGGAGGTTATAATGCAAGAGCAGAGATGTACTGCTGAGGCTGTACCAGCTGTGGTCAGACTGATTTGCAGTATTGTGAACAGTTTAAGACCCTGTACACAAGAAAGAATGTGCAGGCGTTGGAGGAAGACGAGAGGAAGTTTGCAAGAATGATCCAAGAATGAAGACCCCTTTCAGCGAAATAAAAATCAATGGTGAGGATTCTGGGTCTGTATTCGATAGAGTTTAGAAAAATGAGGGAACATAGCAAGGATAGAAAGGGAGGCAAAGACAAGGAAGAGAGGTGTTTGTCATTAAGGGAAATATTACTTATCTCAGAGTAGAAAGTATGTCTTACAAAGTCATCAAATGAAAATATACAGATTGATGAAAGAAAGGAATAATCAACTTGATGGAAATGTACTCTACGGAGCCCCCACAACTGGATAGGGAGAAACGGATCAAAAATATGGAGAGAAATCTCACATATGTAAGAATAGTAAGATTCCAAACTTTGACTGCGGCTATCATGATGCTAAAGGCTTGGATGGAGAAGAGATGGTCAACTAGTTTTCCAGAAAATTCCTTAATCAACATGGCAGTGTTATAGTAGAGACAGAACAATACGTGATCTTCCCTTGGGTAATAAGGCAGAGCTAGTGACTGAACTGATTGTAGGGGAACACTTTAAGTCTAAGGATCATGATTTTATCAATTTTACACAATTATGGGAAAGGATAAGCCTTCCGTAAAAGATCACGGTTTTTCTTATTTGGAGTAAGGCAAGGTTGAATGCGATGAGACAAGAAATTTAAAGAGACATTGAAGTAGTCTGCTCAAGGTTAAACGGACGTCTGATAATTTGCAAGCGTTCAAAGAATTATGATAACAAGAATTCATAACCATTATCGGACCCTGAGAAGTACGAGCAGAAATTAGGCCATTTGGCACAAACAGTCGCCTCTCCCAGGCAATCATGAGTGATAGGTTTTTCAACACTGTCCTCCCGCTATCTCTTCAGAACCCCCTTGATCCACTTGACAACAAGAACCGATCTATTTCTGATTTAAATACTTAATGACCTGGACTCCACAGCTTTCTGTGGCCAGGTGTTCCACAGATTCACCACTCACTGGCTCAAGACGTTTCTGCTTATCTCCGTTCGAAGTTGTCTTCGCTTCACTCGAAGACTGAGCCCTTGGGTCCCATCCTCTCCTGTTGCTGGAAATATTTTTCAAGTGTGCAACCTGTATAGACTCTGCGGCAGTCTGTACGTTTGAATTAGATTCCCACTCATGATTTTAAACTCAATCGAGTATAGTCCTAAAGTGATCAGATGACCCTCATATCTTAAGACATTCATCCCTGCGATTATTTATGTGAATCTCCTCTTCTGGACCCAATCCAGGGCCAGTACATCACAGTGGGTGTAGGTTTGCTCGCTGAGCTGCAAGGTTCATTTCCAGACGTTTCGTTACCATACGAGGTAACATCATCAATGGGCCTTAGACGAAGCAATGATGAAAACTTCTGCTTTCTATTTATACGTTTGGGTTTCTTTGGGTTGGTGATGTTATTTCCTGAGGTGATAGTATTTCCTGTGCTGAAGTCACTTCCTGTTACTTTTCTCAGCGGGTAATAGATGGGGTCAAACTCAATGTGTTTGATGATAGAGTTCCGGTTGGAATGCCATTCTTCTAGGAATTCTCGTGCGTGTCTTTGGTTGGCTTGTCCGAGGATGGACGTGTTCGCCCAGTCAAAGTGGTGTCCTTCCTCATCCGTATGTGAGGATACTAGTGAGAGAGGGTCCTGTCCTTTTGTGGCTAGTTGGTTTTCATGTATCCTGGTGGCTAGTTCTCTGCCTGTTTGTCCAATGTAATGTTTGTTACAGTCCTTGTACGATATTTCTAAATATCGTTTGTTTTGCCAGAATACATGAACACAAACTAACCACAAAAGTCCTGGAAATTGTTGCCCTATGAGTCTGACCTTGGTGGTGGGCAGGTTGTTGGATGTGATTCTGAAAGATAGCATTGAGAGAGGGAAGGATAGATTAGGGATCGTCAGCGTGATTCTGTGAGATGGAAATCGCGTCTCTTATATTTGTTTGAATTTTTGATCAAATAGTCAAGAAGATTGATGAGGCCATATGTTAGACATTGTTTAGCTGGACTTAAGGAAAACATTTGACAGGGTTCTGCAAGGTAGACTAATGAGTAAAGTTAAATCCCATGGGGTTCAGAGTGAGCTTGCCAATTGGATACAAAATGAACTTAACAACCAGAGAAAGCATGTGGTCTTGGAGGTTGCGACCAGCTGTGTTCCAAAGTGATCAGTGTTGTCTCTTTTGTTTGTCATTTGTAGAAATGATTTAGCTGAGAATTTCAATGGCAGGGATAGGCAATTTGCAGAGAACACCTAAACTGGTGTTCACATATGGAATTAGACACTGGTTAAAGTGGTTGAAGTGTGTACATAAACAACATTTCATAGGCATTTCGACAATTACATGGATAGGAAAGGATTAGAAAGATATGGGCCAAATCCAGGGAAATGCAGTTAGTGTGGACAGGCATTTTGATCGGCATGAATCAGTGTGGGCCAAAAGAGTCAGTCTTTGTGCTATAGGAGACAATGACTCTCCATGGTAGTATAACACACAGGGAAGAAGGTTATCTATGTTTGAAAGATATATTGATCACTTCGGTCTATGCGTTGTGGACTAGCAGCTAGACATTAAAATGGTTAAATATAAGGTTCTGCATTTTGGAAAAAAGGGGATGTAAGACTTGTACAATTAAAAGTACTGCCTTGAATAGTGCTGTAGAACGGAGAGACTTCGTGGTTCAGTGACCTAATTCTTTGACGTTTGGGCCACATGTAGTCAGGTTGGTTAAAAAGGCTGTTAGTGTGCTCACCTTCATTGCACAGGCTGTTTTGTGTCGGAATTATGACGACATGTTGAGGTTGTACAGGTTGTTGATGAGACCTCTTCTGGGGTATTGTGTCCAGTTCTGGCTGCCCTGTTTTGGGAAGAATATTATTAAGCTGAAGATAATTCTGAAGAGACTTACCATGAATTTGGTCGGAATGGAGGGGATGAGTTAGAAGCGGAGGCTGGATAGATGGGGAGTTCTTTCACAGGGAGGTTAGGGTAGCCCGACAGAGGTAAAGTAAAAAATTCTGAAGGGTATGGATTATATCAAGTGCAACTGTCTTTTCCTTCGGCTTGGGTGTTCCATGCCAAGTGGGCATATGTTTAAGATCAGAGGCGAAAGATTTATAAAAAGACAGTCGGGCACTTATTACTTTACACAGAGCGTGTTTCCTGTGTGGAATGAAGTTCCTGAGGATGTAGTCAATGTGAATACAGTTGCAAAGTTTAAAAGGCATTTGGATAAATGAATGAATAGAAAAGGTTTAAGGGTTATGGGTTAAGTGGAGGTGGAACTACTTTCGGTTCTGAACATTGTCAGCATGGACTGATTAGAACAAACGGTCTGTTTCCGTGTTGTTGAACTCAACGACTCCATGTGATTGAAATTTATAGAATGTTGAGAGGTCTGAATAGAGTCAACGTAGAGAACGTATTTCACCTCGTATAACATACTAGAAAACATGGGCACAGCCTCAGAGTGAATGGATCACCCTTTTGAACTGAGATTAGGAGGATATTTTTCAGCCAAAGCTTGGTGATTCTGTGGAACTCATTACTGTGGAATTTTATGACATGGGGTAAACTCCTCTGCTAATATAAGCAAGCAACACAGAAAAGATTCACCCCGTGCTAAAATTCGACAGGCAAATAACTATCCCAAAATTGAAAGTAGAACTTAACAACTATGTTATTTCAGTTGAATAGAGTATATTAATTAACAACTTTTTACGACATCTTTCTCTTAACCCCACCTTTTATCTCCCACTCTACAATGCTAGTCAGATAAGAAATCCCGAGTACGATTTAGAGAAAAATATTCACATTTCAAAACCAATCAGCTTTGCCGAGTTTACTCTGTAGGTTATCTCTCCAGGTCAGGCACGATGTTCTACTGCACAAAATTATACAGAAGTACATCTTAGAGAGCTGTTTTACTGGCAGTTCTCCCTCATCTGCGCAAAATTGTCTGGTTTTATACCGAGAACATCTGATCGTTTCATTGGTTTTAATATTATCAAAATACCAACTCCAAATTCATTAGAGTTTGTTATTTTGGGGCATTATTTGAAATGTTTGGGAAAATTCGAATTTGTTTTTCTCTCATAGCCCAGTTACTGCTAACCGTTCACCAAAAGATATGCCGTTAACCTGTTCAGAACACAATGTTTGTTTTCAGGTCATTCTACGAGCTATTCAAATCCCTTACAGGTACAGTATTTCTACACATTTTTTACACCTCTTCCCCCTTCAGAAAAATATTTAACTATCATAATGAAACGATGTTTTCATGTTTTCACTCTATTGTGTCATGACATTTGTAGGACTTTAATTTAAGTTCATATTAACTTCTTTCCACGTAAGTATAACAATGAATAGATGTCAATCTTATCAGTTAAATCCGGGAGAAAACATTTGCAATTACATTCGTACGACCCCCAACATGTGCGATATGTAAATTATTTTTTTAACGTTAGACTCCAAAGAAATAATCGCATATTCTTGTCTTTACAGCGTTCCCATAATGTAAGAGGATTGCGATCCGTGTACACAACCATCTCCGACATTGTTCGTGACATACACATTAAAATGGTGAAAGTTCAGTACCAACCTCAACATTTCTTTTTCGATCATTGACTATTTCCTCTGGTGAACGTTAAGTTTCTTCGAAAAGTAACCAACTTATCATCATCTTCCTGCCCCACATCAGCTCCAGCTCCTTTGCCCCTGGCTGCGATGAGAACATTTGAAGGATTTGAAAAGTTTGGTGTAGCTGAAACTGGTGCAGCAGTTGATATTCCTCCTAAATGGTCCAATGCCTCCTAACATTGTTCTGTCCTCCGAAACGATGTGCAGTTCATCAAAAAATATGTTAACGGTGCCACTGCACTGCTCAGGCTTGGAACAAACTTCCAAAAGAATACGCTTCATCCTAAGAATCAAAGTGCCTTTTTTCCCGAACTTGGTCGGGGGAATTCCTCGATGCTCTTCGTCTTTGATTTCCGTAGCGTGAACCTTCCCTGATCAATGTTATGTTCCAAGAAAGTAAGCTCTGTTTACGCGAAATTACTTTTGTTTAAGTTCATTGCCAATTTTGATTCTCATAATGGCTCAAAGAGCTCTGCCAGCGACAACGTCCAAATAAACTGCACACTAATGTTCCTTAGTCTTTGAAATATGACGGGTGCGTTCTTTATTCCAATGAGCAATCATTAAATTGACATCGCCCATTTGGAAATACAAACACAGCACTTTCTTTCGCCATCTCTGATAAAGGTATCTGCCTTTAACCAAGCAGTAAGTCCAACTTGGTGATGTAACTGGTTCATCTAATTTTCTGGATACAGTGCTCCAGTCTCGGAATTGGATATGATTCAGACTTTGTCCCTTTGTTGACCTTCCGATAATCTAAGCAAAATTATTGAGTCCCATCCGGGAACTAAGATGATCGGCGAACTTCATTCACTCAGGATCGGTTTGATCATATCCTCGTGGAGCATGGCCTCCAACTCTTTCTGAACCTTTGTCGATGTACTATCCGTTACACCTCCTGTTTTTTCTGCAACAGGCAACACAATCTGGTGAACTTCAGCACATTACCTAACTTGCCGTGGTCTCCATTTCTATCTCAGGAAAATTCTCTGACACCTTCACAGATACACACACGCTTTCACCTTCTTTTCTTCCTGTTGCAATTCCCTGATCCTTTCATAATTAAATACATCTGCCTGTCCCTCTGCCTGTTTCAGGATTTCCTGCACGTTAAGTCAAACAGGATGTCCACTAACAGCACCTCAACTCCTTCATCTTTGTCTTTAGTGCTTACTTCGTGCTGCGACTTCTGATAGTGAGATCTGCTTACGTCGCAGTCTATGAAGATATTAGCATTTATCGTATTTTAACTCCTCTGGTTCTTGGTCTTCTGTGGGCTTCTTCCCATGAAGGGGTGCCATTCCCACCTTGGAACATGCCCAAACATTCCCAAGAAAAAAACCTGGATCCGTGGAGCTGATACTCTGTCAATTATTCCTACTCATACGTTCACAGTCTTCAGTTGGCATACCAAAACTATCTTACAAAGGGGAGTTCTAGATTTCTGTCCAACTACCCAAAAAATTACCAAACTCTCGGGTATCAAATCAGTAAGAGTGTACGTTCGCTCATCTCTAACGATCAGCGTCTGGTTAAACCATGTATCTCTCAAAATTAAAATTGGTTGGAGGATTTCATCAATAGGGAAAGGTTGCATAGGCTAGGGCTGTTTTCAGTGGAGCGTCGGAGGCTGAGGAGTGACTTCATAGATGATTATAAAAACACGAGGGGCATGGATAGGATAAATGGACAAAGTCCTTTCTCTGGGGTGGTGGACACCAGAACTAGAAAGCGTAGGTTTAGGGTGAGAGTGGAAAGACATAAAAATGACCAAAGTGGCAACTTTTCACTCAGAGAGTAGTGGGTGTGTGGACTGAATTGTCAGAGGTAGTAGTTTAGGCCAGTACAATTGCAACATTTAAAAAGCATCTGGATGAGTATATGAATCGGAAAGGTTTGGAGGTTTACATGTCAGGTGCTGGCGGGTGGGACTAGTTTGGGTGTGAAATCTGGTCAGCATGGACGAGTTGGACCGATGTGTCTGTTCCCGTGCTTGTTCTTCTTTATGACTCTGTGACTCTATAACTCCATTACAATTTCAGGTTTACGTTTGTCCTTGATTTAACGCAAAAACAACTTATTTGCTTATTCTAAAGTATGGTCTTTTTCTCTCCTTCTATACTTGCTTGCCAAATTTGAGCATCATCCTCAAATCCAGGAAAGTCTTCCACAATTTTCAGAGCCGTTTCTCTTCTTCTAATTTAACCACCCACAAGTCACCGAAATTAAACACATTGTTCGCGACGTTTTACTTGAATATCTCAGACACTAATCTGCAAGTGTTAAAATCTCAGAATCGATCTGTCTGAAACTGCCCAAATCACGAAACTAAGTCTCAAACTGTTCAAACCCTGGCGATGAGCCGCAAAATGTTACAACACGGTGTAACTCCATTTCCTAATTTAAACACGCAACACAGAAAAGATACAGCCCGTGCAGCAATCTGTTAAGATTCGAGAGGCAAAGAACTATCACGATGTAAAACAAAAATTAACAAGTTTATTCTGTAAGTTTAACAGAGAGTATTAATGAAGAATTATTTACATATTCTTTCTCTTCGTACAATCTTTTACCTCCCACTCTACAATACTAGTTCGATTAAAAAAATCGGATTGCCCTTTACAGAAAAATAATCACGTTTCAAAAACAGGCAGCTTTGCCGAGTTTCCTCTGTAGATTTTCCTCTGTTTTCTCTCACACCAGGTCGGCCTTGAAGTTCTGCTGCCCAAGCGAATAGACAGGCACCTCTCAGACAGCTGTCCTGCTGGCAGTCTCTACTTGTTGGTCGCTTGACAGTTCTCCCTCAACTGGTCAAAAATGTCTGGTTTTATACCACAAGACTTCGGATTGTTTCATTGGTTTTAATATCTTTAACATACTAAATTCAAATTTCATTAAAGTTTGGTGTCTTGGGGAAGTTTTTAAAATGTTTGGGCAAGTTTCAATTTGTTTTTGTCTCACAGCAACCGAGCTATTGCTAGTAGCTAGACAAAAAGATACATTGTAAGCTTGTTCAAAATACTTTGGGGAGTGTGAGATCGTTCTGCTAGCTTTTCAACTCTCTAAAAGGTGCAGTATCTCTACACCTTATTAACACCTCTCCCTCGTCAGAACAAAATGAAAGCATCGCAATGAAGAAGTGCCTTCATTTTTCATCTATTCCCTAACTACAATATTATGACATATGTTGGACTTTAATTTAAGACAATATTATTATATCAAATTTTATATTATTACCTTGTTCAGGACACTTTTTGCTGTATCCGTCAGTTGCATGAGCTCTTCAGCTCTCTTTAATGTATTGTACCTGTACACCTTCAAAACAAGAGGGCTGTGGACACCAAGTCAGTGGATACGCTTATGACAGTGACAGAGAAGTTTCTGATTTGGGGAGGGCATCAATGATTACGAAAGGAAGCAGGAGAATGGGGTTGAGAATTATTTCTGACACGATCACATGGTGAAACAGACTAAATGGGCGGAACGGCCTAATTCTGCCCTTGTAGCGTGGGGATCATCAATCTGCACATAGATAGAGCAAGTAAAATCAGTGTGAATATCACACAGGAAACATTTTCAGAGTGTCGATGGGATGGTGTTACGAGCGATGCATGAAGGACCCAAATGGAGGAAGGCCGTCATCAACAACGTACTGTGTAATGGCTGGGAGTGGTTAGATTATTTGGGTGGACGGCTGGATTGTGAAGCAGAGAGACATCAATAGCATATGCTCAATCCCTGTACTAGCTGAGGTCACCATGAAGGTCCCACCTTCTTTAACCTTGACCATCACCGGAAGAAAGCTGACCCTCAAGGTAAAGCACCACAAGTCCTCTCTCTTTCTCTCTGTATCAGTCAGAGATCAGTCCCATGATTTTCTGGAACTACAGCAACTTTACATTCAAAATTCCTGTTGGGCAATCAGAAGGGATTTCTGGCAAGGTAACAGGAATAAAAGAAAGACGAGGGTAGGAATAGGTCCAGTCAAGGATAGTAGTGGGTAGTTGCGTGTGGAGGCTTAAGAGATTGGGGAGACACTGAATGAATACTTTTCGTCAGTATTCACTCAGGAACAGGACATTGTTGCCGATGTGAATACTGAGTCACAATTAATTAGAATGGAAGGCTTTGAAGTATGAAGGGAAGAGGTGTTGGAAATTCTGGAAAGGGTGAAAATAGATAAGTCCCCTGGGCCTGATGGCATTTATCCTAGGATTCTCTGGGAAGCTAGGGAGGAGATCGCAGAGCCATTGGCCTTGATGTTTATGTCCTCTTTGTCTACAGGAATAGTGCCAGAAGACGGAGGATAGCAAATGTGATTCCCTTGTTCAAGAAGGGGAGTAGGGATAACCCTAGTAACTACAGGCCGGTGAGTCTCACTTCTGTTGTGGCCAAAGTCTTAGAAATAATTGTAAGGGATAGGATTTATGAACATCTGGATATTAATAATGTGATCAAGGATAGACAGCATGGTTTTGTGAAGAGCAAGTTGTGCCCCACAAACCTTATTAAATTCTTTGAGAAGGTGACTAAGGATGTAGACGACGCGAAAGCGGTAGATGTGTTGCATTTGGATTTTAGTAAGGCATTTGATAAGGTTCCCCATGGTAGGCTACTGCAAAAAAATGAGGTATGGCATTGAGGGTGAGTTGGAGGTTTGGATTAGGAATTGGCTGCCTGGAAGAAGACAGAGGGTAGTAGTTGATGGTAAAGGTTCATCTTGGAGTGCAGTTAATAGCGGTGTTCCGGGATAATTGCTGTTTGTCATTTTTATAAATGACCTGGAGGAGGGGCGAGAAGGTTGGATGAGCAAGTTTGCGGATGTAACGAAAGTCGGTGGATTTGTTGACAGTGAGGAAAGGATGTGTCAGTTTACAGCGGGATATAGATAAGTTGCAGAGCTGGGCAGATAGGTGGCAAATGGAGTTCAATGTAGGTAAGTGTGAGGTGATTCACTTTGGTAAGAGTAACAAAAAGATGGGGTACTGGGCTAATGGTCGGATACTTGGTAGTGTGGATGAGCAGAGGGATTTTGGTGTCCATGTACACAGATCTCTGAAAGTTGCCACCCAGGTAAATAGTGCGGTGAAGAAGGCATATTGGGTACTGGCTTTTATTGTTAGAGGAATTGAGTTCCGGAGTCCTCAGGTCATGTTGCAGTTGTATAAGACTTTGGTGCGGCCGCATCTGGAGTATTGTGTGCAGTTTTGGTCGCCATACTATAGGAAGGATGTGGAGGCACTGGAACGGGTGCAGAGGAGGTTTACCAGGATGTTGCCTGGTATGGTAGGATTATCGTATGAGGAAAGGCTGAGGCACTTGGGGCTGTTTTCATTGGAGAAAAGAAGGTTTAGGGGTGACTTGATAGAGGTGTACAAGATGATTTGGGGTTTAGATAGGGTTGACCATGAGAACCTTTTTCCACGTATGGAGTCAGCTATTACGAGGGGGCATAGCTTTAAATTAAGGGGGGTAGGTATAGGACAGATGTTAGGGGTAGATTCTTTACTCAGCGAGTCGTGAGTTCATGGAATGCCCTGCCAGTAGCAGTGGTGGACTCTCCCTCTTAATAGGCATTTAATCGGGCATTGGATAGGCATATGGAGGATAATGGGCTAGCGTAGGTTAGGTGGGCTTGGATCGGCGCAACATCGAAGTCCAAAGGGCCTGTACTGCGCTGTATTTTTCTATGTTCTATGTTCTATAACTGTGTGGGACCCCTTGCGGCAGAGTGAACAACTCTAAAGGATGGAGAATGATAGATTTGATTCTGAGACTGGGGATGTGTGGTAAAAACCTAAATGGACAAGCTTTCAAAGGCATGAGACACAACCAAGCTATAATAATTTGGGGAAGATCACTTTTGGTATTAACAAACATTTCAGCAGTATTTTGAGGAACTCTGACCGTTATCGTTCCTGTCAGGCACAAAATAAAACAGGAAAGGTGGCCCTGCTAATGCTAAAAAGGGATATTAAGGTTAGAAGTGGATCCCAGAACGTGGCGTGGAAATTGGCTAAATAGAGCAGCAGACATGAAAACTGGGAGTAGTTCAGATTTCAAGAAAAGAGGACTAAGTGATTGATTTAAGAGTGATAAAAAAATGAATTTTAAGGGTTGCTTAAGGGGAACACACAAAATAATTATTCCAACTCCTAAACGTGTATGAAGGGGGAAAAATAACAGAAACAAATCCCTTCCAGTCAAACAGGGCAAGTTATAACGTGAAATAAGGAGAGGGCTCACCAATTAATTATATATGTTGGTGGTTTCATCACAAAGGTTGCAACAAATGATATTCCTAAAATGTTGAGGAACACATGAGAGGGAGGAACTGAAGGAAATACGTAACAGCAGGAAAATGATGTAGGGGAAAGTGAGGAGATTAAAAGCCAACATATAGGAGTATCTGTCAATACTCCTCAGTGAACACAGCAGTGATTCAACACGTTAGTCTTTGTTTTCAGCCCCATTCAAACCAAAAAAATACAAACATACAGTGAAGCGATTTTTTTTAAAAAGTAAAACAAAAAAATATAAAACTGAACCAAGTGTAGCGGCTGCTGCCTGGGAATTGTTTCTGTGAAGAAGCCTGAGGTTCTCTGTGGCTGAAACCATGACACCAAAACTCATGTTTGTGTCGAGAGCCCAACAGTGACTAACAATGAAACCGAAAAAGCAGGATATAACTCCTGACGCTGCCCTCTGTTTTAACCCTCAATCACCAGAGTATACCGCCTGGTGCTGCACTCCCCTTTATGCATTACTCACTGGAATATACTTCGTGGCGCTGTCCTCCCTTTTAACCCTCATTCACCGCAATATAGATCCTGGCATTACACTCCCCTTTAATCATCACTCACCGGAATATAGATTCTGATGCTGCTGTTCAATTTAACCCTCACTCACCAGAATATAGCTCAATGTATTTCCCTCCCCTTTAATCCTCTTTCACCGGAACAGAGCAATTGGTGTTCTCCTCCCATATAACCCTCACTCACCAGAATATAGTACCATGTGTTGTCCTGCCCTTTAATCCTCATTCACTGGAACAGAGCAATTGGTATTATCCTCCCTTTTAAACCTCGCTCACCACAATGTAGCTCCTGGCACTCTCATCTTTAAAACTTACTCACCGGAATATATCTCCTGGTGCTGCCATCCCCTTTACTACTCATTCAGCCGAATATAACTCCCGGCGCTGCCATCGCCTTTAACACTCTGTCGCGAGAATACAGCTTCTGGTCCTGCCCTCACGTTTCATTCTCGCTCACTGGAATGTAAATCTTGGCGCCGCCCTGCCCTTTCATCTCAATTACCAGAATGTAGATTCAGGCGTTCCCCTCCCTTTTAAACCTCACTCACCGCCTGTGACTGTGAGACAGCAGCATTTCCTTCCCTCCATCACTCATGGCATGCAAGCTCACAATTCGTATGCTGCCCGCTGGCATGATGACGTCACAGGCCCTAGTGTTATCATGTAGCGGGGCGAGAGGATCACGGAGGAGCTGCTGGTCCTCCAAGCATTCAGATAGACCAGGGGTGGGGCATATCAATTGAGCATGTCATGGCTGAGGGAGCAAGGCTGGTCAATGATTAGCTCTGCTGCCTTACAGCGCAACAGACTGGGTTCAATTCCAACGTCCAGTGATTGTGTGAAGTTTGCACACTCTCCCAGTGTCTATATGGTTTTCTTCCGCGTGTCCCGGTGTCCTGCAACAATCCAAAGATGTTCACGTGATGTGTATTGGCTCAGCTAAATTGTCCATAGTTTTCATGGATATGCAGATAAGATGCATTCGTCCTGGGAAAATATAGGATAATACGATGTGGGAATGTGTCTGTGTGGGTTAGTGTTCAGACTAAGGGCCTGTTGGCACACGACGATGTCCATGAGATGGAATTAACATGTTCATAGGGACAGGGTACAAGGGAGAAGAGGGAAGCATCCCCAATACAGCAGCGTGTTAGAAACAATGTACCCTTGCATAACATCTTATTTTCAGAAGTTGAAAAGTAAGAAAAATGAGTTTTCTCAGTGTTCTAGGATTTGAATTAAAATGTATTGAAATAAATTTGAAATAACCATTTATTACAATGGCCCCTTAAATCATGGGCCAGCAGACTCTTCAAGTTTTCCACAAGAATACTCAGCCTGGCCATGCCTTCCCGGGCTGGACTAACACCAGGCTGTTTCGACCAGCTGTCCTCACCGCTGACGACTGATGCTCACATTCATCAGGTGCACCATGCCTTGTTGTTGCAATCATCCTTCGCTGTCACTACCACCATCTGGGTTCATGTTAGGTCCATGGTCCTGCTATGCTCTGTTGCCATATCAGTCGTCTCGTTGCATAATCCAGCTCCAAATTTGACGAAGCTGTAATGCTGTCGAAAGTTACCAGTCATCTCACAGCCGACCACCAAATTCTCACAGTCACTGCCGTCACTGCCTCCATGGCGAACCTGCAAAGACAAAGAAACAGTCTTCGAACCTCAACCAGCTCACCCACCACTCCGAGACTAACTATAAAATTTACGCCCTTCTATTCAGATCTATTGACAGTCTCTTCCCTACCCAGGTCTGTAAAGTCATCCAGCCCTCTCATGAGCAATTCAAGCTGGTCAATAAATGCTAACTCAGCCAGCGATTTCTACATCCCAAGAATGAGATTTTTTTAAAATAATGCCACTCGACATCTCTGCATTTCCTTTAAGTCCAATCTCCTGAGCATTCTCGTTTTTAACTTTTCCACATTAGCCGCCATCGACCCTAAGTTGTCAAGGCCATCAACTGTGAAGCTTCTTCATTAACGTTTTCTCTCTCTCTCGACCTCAGATTTTCACTCTTAAATACTCCTTCAAAACTACATATTTGACCATAAAACATGTTAGAACCTCTACTATAACTCGTTATTTCAAAGGGGATAAATCTTGGTTTATAACACTGCATTGATATCAATTAATTGTCATTGATTTAGATGCATTTAACATCGATCATTGTTTACATGAAAATATTCATCCGAAGTGATGGTCTTGTTTCCTCAAACTGACCCTTTCTGACATCTTTGTGAGTCATAGCACAGGGTTCAAAACGACCCATTCTAAGACATGTCACTCCCTTCCACGAAAACTAACCCTTATTTAAGTCCCTCCTCCAATTTCACGGCACAGTCTAACACTCGCTTTCACATTAACCATTGTTCAGTCTGTACTGTGAAGTCACTGTTGCTGGGTGAACATGCACCAGTCTCATCATCGGGACCTTCAAACAAATTGATCCATTTAGCTAACTTGTTTGTGGAATCAGTGTTAGTGTAGCAGATTTAATGAGATGGACCAGAGATTATTTAAACATCAGGATCAGGAAAAGAATGCAGAGCAATATCGAGGAAAAGAGGAAACGATTTGTCGCCGGTGTCGCGTGCAGCTGTTGTGAGAATGTTCGGCCGATCTGGAAAGTTGTCTTACAGCTGTTTCCTCCCCTTGCTTGATTAATAACACGATATTTTTATAAATTAATGGTCATTGGTTTGGAAGGTGTCACAATCCCTTAAATGTCACTTCGTAAATACCTCCTTAACTAATGGCATTGAGGGAGGTACTATGTAAAGTTAAATGCCAAAAGCGCTTTTTCATGGGATGTCCAGCTTTAATAAAACACATTCAGTGAGTCATTGGAAACAAAATAAAAAAAAACGTATACATTACATCTAATCTTAGAGACAGAGGAAGTTAGAATGTGACAGAGAATTGACCCAGTACAATAGACATGAAACAGATCAATGGAAGGACATTGATACAGATCCATAGTAAAGGGGTCACACGATCCAAACAGCCTTGTAAAGATTTCACACAGAACTCAAAGCTGAACTGTGAAGATTACTGATTTAAAATACTGAAGTAATTTCATTGGTTTCAACTTGATAATGAAATGTCGGAGTCTGCAGCCCAAACGAAATCAGAAGAACTGTGGGCAGAGCAAACTTTCCCAGTTGATGTTATTTAGCGATTGCATGTGCATGATAACATCACACACATGAACAAGTAACAATTGGGTCTGCGCAAACAGGTTACCACCGCAAAGATTGTGACGGCCAATGGAGTTTTTCAAACCGAGATTTGTCAGAATAGTCAAAGGAATGAAGAATATTAGATGTAAAATTAGGTTAGAGAAACTCAAGTACTTCTGCACAGATCAAAGGAGATTGTTGTGTGATTTCTTAAAAGTGACTATGTTATAATAGGTTTAGAAAGTTAAATAAAGATCAGCATTTCCAAGGAGCTAATATTTAAAGTATTAGGGACATAACTGGCAGACATTGGGCAAGTGTTACTCCGAGATTGAAGAAAGAAATTTTATGTTCCTTTTATCTTACTCAATAAAGCGGGATGTTCAGGTCTTGATATGTTATTTGGTTTAAGTTTCCGATCTACAATTCCTCTTCTTACATCCTGTAAAATAGCTTTGCAAAAGCCATCTCAGTCAAACCGGACAGACGGTCAGCAGGGAACAAATTGATCTATTATTTAGAGTATGCATTTTTAAATTCACCCGCCTCCTTGTAAAAGGAGTTCATAAGCCCCATTACTGTAAATCCAGGAGAGATGTTCACAACCAAAAAAGATCATGACTGTCACTGCTTCACTTCAATGATCGCTACTTTGTGAAGCGTTGAGTGTCATTGGCAAAGCAAACATATTTGTCATCATGAAGCATCCATTCACACTCTGTCTACGAGATCAGCGCTGGTCTGATAAATTTCACCTTCACTTTCCTGTCGTTCCACTATAAATTAACGTAAACTCGAGCCTAATCACAACATCATATATTTCCATTAATTTTCGAAGGTTTAGATTATTTTAATTACCTGAGAAATTTAGCAGGAAATTGAATAATATGAAAGGAACTAAAATCCCTCTCAAAACTTAATCCAGTGCAGAGTCAGCCATATGAGAAAAGTCTAAGAGCAAAAATATTACCTCACATCTCTTTGTCCCTATACTCTGACATGACATCAATGTTGCAGGATTTAAAAAAAAATAATTCAGTCATTTACCTGAGGCAGATCCTCCCTCAGTCAACAAATATGCGTGCTGCCGAAGACTATTTCACGACAGAGTAAAGCAGAGTTTCCTTTCCCTCAGCCTGATGTCTCAATCCTCCCTGCTTCTTGTTAATAGAAGCTGCTCCAGGTTATGTTGCAGCTGTGAGCTTCGGCAAATCACGCGCCTCTGTACCTTCATAGAAGTACCACGTGCTCACTGATTGCGTCACTGGCGCCACAGAGTCGTTCCGTGCACTCATTCCCATCCTCTTTTGGTGTGGATATTCACGGATATAAGACTTACTTCCTATGTTTTCGGGCCTGGGAACTGGGAATATATGATCGTCTGCAACAGTGGCTACTTCCTTGTGTGCGGAAAGGGGTGATATAACCAATCGTAAACTACACTGATATTGAAACCTGCGTTTCAACAGTATTGCGCACTATCTCCTGAACGTTTCATCTAATCGCAGTAATCTATTGATCTCAGTCTTGAACAAACTCAATGATGGAATCTCCACAGCATCTGGGGATTTTGGAGTTAAAGATTCAGCCCATTCTTAGTTCCCACATCTCTGTCTGCTGATTGGTAAATCTTTCTGTGAGGAATATGATACTGCTCCTGATACATAATATGTCATTTCGCTTTTCTTATGTTCTACTGTGTTTTTCCATATTATGCCACGTTTGTATTGTGGTTCGAAATCTCTGCTGTAGCTTCAAAAGCTTCGGTTCGGATGTCACAGCAATGGGTATTCATCCCGTGTTCCTCCACTTGACCTGTGAAAAACCAATGCGTGAAGCAATCAATCATTCTTCACTTGAAAATATCCTCCGAGTTGATTATTTTCTTCCTTCAAACGGCTGCGCTCTGATTTCTCTGCAGGGCATATGTCAAATTCAAACCCACCCATTCTCGGAGATTTCTCTCAACTCAAAAATCTCCAACGCTCCTTCACTTCCCTCCTCCCATTTCACTCAGGCACTGCACAATCTAACACGCACTTTCAATTTGACAGCGTGCTGTCTGTGCTGATTTTGTCACGGTTGCGGGGTGAATGTGCTGCAATCTGAACATCAGGACCTTCAATCCACTTGAACTATTTCGATACAGTGATTGTGAGATCAATCCTCATGTACAGCTTTTACTGTCATGGACAAGAGATTATTGGAGCATCAGGCGCAAGAGAAGGATACAGAGCTATCAGAGAAGAGTCTTCATTGGATAGGATCAATTTCTGTGGCATTCTTCTTCATTTGTTCATTTTGTTCGTACTCGAGTATTGTGTGCTGTTCTGCAATTCACGGAATAGCAGCAATATGACTGTTATGCAAACGGTGCAGAAGTGTTTTACCATGATATTGTCTGGGATGAAGAGTTTCAGTTATGAAGAGAGATTAGACAGACTGCGGTTGTTTTTTGTTAGAGCAGGGAAGATTGAAAGGAGACATGCTTAAGAAGTACAAAATAATGAGGTATGTGGATTAGGTAGACTGAAAGAAGCACTTCCCCTTGGTGGAGAGATCGACCAACTGGGTGGCATATATTTCAGGGAATAGGCACAAAGGTTTGAGTAGATATGTGGAATAATCAGCGAGAAGGTGGTTGCTTCTGGAACTCATAATATATCAGGATAAGGTGAAGTAGAAACTATCATAATGTTCTGAAGCATTCAGATGTGAATTTGTGATGCTGAAGCACACAAGGTCAAGTGATGGAATTCGGATGAGGATAGATCAAGCTGTTGTTTTTCACAAGAGCATCTACAAGGTGCTTGGGGTCGAGCGATCATTTGCCTTCCTCGATAGTATATTGGTGTGCATGTTTGTCTGTCATGCAGAACACCGTTGGTTAAATTCTCCGCTTGGGAGGTCCTGACCACTTTCGCGCTCCAACGGTTGTAACTCTGCTACCCGGTGCAGTTGTTGTGGGGCTGTTCAGTCGATCGAGTAAGTTGGTGAGCAGCCAATTCCTCCCGTTGGTTGATTTCTAACACTCCATTGAGATAAATTATTTATAACGTGTCATAGTCCCTTCACCATCACTTCATGAATAACTCCTTACCTCATAACATTGTGTTTGCTTCTGAGGCATGCTCCGTGCAAGCATTATATAATAAGGGGACGTCTACCTATACATATCTCATTCAGAGTCAATTGAAGAAGCAATGAAAAAAAATCCAAAGACATCACAACCATTCTTGAAGACACAGATTGTTAGAAATTGAGACAGAGCTGATCCAGGCCAATAGAGATGCCCGTGCTCAATGGATGGACGTTAGTTCAGATCCACATTAAAGGATAAAACAAGCCAAAAACCTCATGGGAAAGCTTTCGGTCAGAACAGAGCACAGCACAAGACGCTGAACTGTGTAGATCACTGGTTAACGATACTAAAATAATTTCATTGTATATATGCAAATTAATTTGGCAGTTGTGTAGATACTTTCGTGCTGTAACGCATGCACATGGTCGTAGTTGAGAGCTCCAGTAACAGATAATGTTAGTGTACTGTGATAGGCTCATTAAATCATTGAGAGATGCGCTAATGCCGAAGACGATGGTGTTGTAATGTGATAGGTTATGTGTAATGCAGTGAATCAGTGAGGCAGAAAATGATTAGATTCCGGAGAAAGAGCAAGCCAGTATGATTGGGTATGCTAATACTATCAGATGAGTGCAGGTACCCAAGACTGTACAATGTGCAGAGAAACAAAATCTCGTGGGCATACAAGGAAGAAATTTTCTGGCTGTCACAAATTTGATTTTAAAAGATTATAGTTTAGTTTCGTGAAGGATTTTCTGTGTATCCTGGTAATTTTTAACAGAGTATTGAGTGATTTTTGCACAACATTTTCAACTTGATAATGAAGTGTCGGCGCCAGCAACTGGAAAGAAATCAGAAGTACAGCGGTAGAACAAACTCTCAGTTCAGGAATCAGAGTGATGCTCCTGAGCAATTGCCTGTGTATGACAACATCACCTACATGAACACACGGTATTTGGGTCTATGCGAACCGGTGATCACCACAAAGAATGTGAGGGTCTGTGGAGAGATCTAAGAGCAGATTTATCAAATAGTCCAAGCAATGAAGAACATAAAGTGTAAGGTCAGGTAAGAGAAGCTGTTCTGCCCTGAGCAAAGGAGATTGAGGTGTGAAATGTCAGGTTTAGAAAGTTAGATAAAGAACAGATGGTCCAATTAGCTGGTAGCAAAAGTATTTTGTAAAAGAACAGCGAAATCAGAAACGAGACACTGCAGACTTGACGGACAATGTTGTATTATTAGCACCATCACCAATTTAAGATCATTATCATTCCCTGTAGTCACAATTCATTCATTGCACACCAACAGTAAATGTGTTATTATGCTCAGATAGTTCGAGCATGATTGCATTGTTTTTATTTTATTCCTGGTGAATTAGGAATGCTATTTTGTGTTCGAAATGGTGACAATATTTTGAGGGAGGAAGTATCGCCTTACCTGTGATCGAAGTAACAGACTCATTATCAGGAGAATGTGAGACTAGTTCTACATACTCCAGCCAGATGTTAGAACGCCTCTTAGCAGCTCCACTCTCAAACTGTCTCCTAAAATCACGATTTGGAGATGCCGGTGTTGGGCAGGGGTGTACAAATTGAAAAATCACACAACACCAGCTTATAGTCCAACCGGAGTAATTGGAAGCACTTACTTTCGGAGCTGCGGTGTTGTGTTATTTTTAACTCCTCAAATCAGACTTTTCAAAGAACAGAAATGTGAAATGAGGGATATGATCAGATAGAGAGTCAGAGAATGTGGAAGAAGGTCAAGTGGATACACAGGGACAGAGAGTGCCAAAAAGCACACACTGAGGTAGGCACTGAAATGACCAATTCTGGAGTCCCCATGGCTGATCACTGACACCAACTCAGGGCAACAGAAGCAACATCACAGCCGACAAAGTCCTTTTAAATTTGTAACGTTGGCAGTTGTAAGCTAATGGGAGATATTGATAAATAGCATGCGTTGACAGATAGAACTGAACATTTTCCCAGCATTATAAAATAGAAATTTAGAACTAACCTGTTTCTGCCGAGTTGGAACATTAACCCTGTTTCTGTCCACAGATGCTGCAAGTCCTGCTGGCTTTCTCTATCAATTCTTGTTTTTGGTTCAGGTGTACAGCATCTGCAGCTCTTTGTTTTATGTTAACATGCGTTTGAACCAAAATGAATGTAAACATAACGTTTGTAACAAAATTAATGACTTGCCCGCTTCAGAAATTCGGCCTGATACACTGTCAACATGACATGCATGCAGAACAAAACATGACGTCCCTGACCCCAAATAAGAGCTGGTACAGGGCAGTGAGAACACTGAATCCGAACAACGAGATTACAAGGCAAGGTGACAACATTTTACGCCTTTCCTCTCAATTAAACCGCTTTATATTTTCATTTGTGATCATTTTCGCTGCAGATTAGTTTCTTCATGTTGTCGAGTTTTTTTTTTACCGAGCGGAAAAAGGGCATTCGCCCCACCGTGCAGTTCGGCTTAAAGACATCCATCTATTCCAGTCCCCGTTTCGAGTTTTGACCCTTCAGCTGGTGTGTTCTGTTGTTTCCAGTACAAATATCCTTGAGATTCTCGCTATGATCTGAAATGACACAACAATGTGACTGAAGGCTGACATGGATGAACGATGATATAAGCACCTTGAGGAACTAAATCTCATTTTACCCCACAGGGAGAGATACACAACCACATATCTCGATAGCGGCGGATGGTCGACAATACTATTAGCTCCATCTGCTTTACTTCAGCTCTTGCCCCCACATAAAAGGCGCTCTGACAGAAGGTTGCTTTGCGTGGAAACAAACCAGTTGTACTGACAATGAGAGCTGTTGAGGTGAGCCTGAATTTAAAATGGAGAAACGATCCAAATGAAACTGCCTAATTCGCAAAGCCACGGATCACATCATTGCCCAACATCCACCAACATGGCACACACTCGGAAAAGCACATTGTCCATGACACAAGCAGGATGCGAGACAACAATTTTTCGATTTAAAGTCAGACCCATTACCTGCTACACCACTCGTCGAACACATTGATCAGGATTCGACAGCTTGTCAATATGTAATGTAAACGTGGACATTCCTGAGTATCAGGTTTCACAAGGTGAACAAACAGCAAAGATAATCACTATCACTGCTTCACTTCGAAGGCCGCACTGGCAAAGGAAGCACATTTTTTCCACAGGTTCCTGTTTCAGAGCCGCCTGATCCTCTGCTGGAAATTTCCACCGTTTTATTCACACTCACTGCGAGATTTCATGGTCCACTCCTGTGAAATCTACTTTCTTACTTTGCGTCATTGTCCCTTCCAATCAAGAACCTAAACAAATTCATTGAGAAATCTCTGTTTATTTCTAGCTTGTGACCGAGAATCAAACGAGATGAATGACACTTTTATTGCCCCTTCATTGCAACGCAGCGCATCAAAATGAGTCGCTGTTAACATCAACCTGTTCTATACCTTCCTGCAGAATATCGACTGAACATCGAATAATTACCGCACGGCTTTCCTCACGTTGAAACGCAGGGTGAAATGTGAATTTTTGGGAAATTTGTAGAGAGAAAAATTGCTGTTCAAGGTGGTAATGGAGGGAAGCAGATGCACAAGAGTGTGTCCCACTCAGGTTGCAATGGTTACTATCACCACACTGGGGGTCCCTGCTTAGAAGTCTGAGTTTGTATCGCCCAGATCTGGATAAAATTCCCAGTAAATAATTGAAGATTTTATTTCTCTTCTGGTGAATTATCCGAATGAAACTGATTTGCTGGTTTAACACAGAACACTAACCTGCATCCTGCTGGAGTCAGTCCAGTGATTGTTTGAATGCACCGAGAAGCACAATAGCAGCAGATACACAGGAAAACGATCCACGCGCACCCCCCTCCAAGGATCTCACACTTTCTGAGTTGGAAAAATCTCGCTGGTTGCTTCAATGTTGCTGGGTCGACATCCTGGAATTCCCTGCCCCACGGCATTGTGGCTGTATCACCATGCTAAGGACTTCAAATGTTCAGGAAAGTAAAACATCCTCTCCATCTCTGGGGTAATTAGTGATTTGCAGTGAATGCTATCCAATTAAGTGACAATGATTTCCCTGAAATACGTTTATAAAATGACAGGTTCCAGTCGGACTCCTGCAATTGGTTAGGAATAAGTTGAGAAGCGCAGCACAGCAGTGACATAAAAGTGAACGGCAATGCTGACTGGGAGGCATGAGGCAGGATTTCAGCGTAGACCAGTTGGTACAAGGCTCAATGTCGGTGCAAAAGGGTCAGACTTTACTGCCCAATCACACACCACTCCTGGTCAATTCTCCAGAATGAGGTGGTTCCTCGTTGTATGAGGCTCCCTTTGTACGTGTTAAAACGGTTAAAGTGCCCCGGGAGGATGACCGCATTTTCTTTACCCTGTCAATTAAACCAGGGTTAAATAACAGTTTGTAACGACTGCAAGAACAGATTATCTTTTTCTGTGCATTTTCAGTGGAGAATGTTCAGCTGTGTACTGTCTGTTTTTGAAAAAGCGGTTTGTTTTGGATTTCTCATGATCAATATTGACACAGGCAACGTCTCCGAGTTAATGAGATCGAGTGGTTATCCCGCACATTGAAGGGGACAACGCAGCCTGCTGCCATTAGTGATATGCTCGTCGACGGTTTTGCCCCCCATCAGCAAATTTTGTTTCCTGCTACTTCAACTTGGAGATTTATTTTCCCTCTGTCCCATAAGCACTTCTCCTTCTCATCCTCTTTCTTTCTCAGTCCTTCATTGCCAGTTTGGTAGCAATAACGAGCTGAGTCTGAAGACACTGCAGAATTGTCGGGAATGTTGTGGCAATGGCACGTACAACACGAGTTGATCGCCCTCGTTTTTCTACTATCACAGATCATTCGTTTTACACCAATAGTAAAGATATCATTGTAATCCAATGATTGCAGATCTTTTTCTCGTTGTTTTTGAATTTATTTGGAATTCTAAAAGCTCATAATATATTGTGGGAAGAAATGCTTCCTCACCTCAGGCTAAAGTGACAGACACCTTATCCAGAGCATGTGAGCCCAGTCCTACACAGTCGAGCCAGAGGACAGAAGTCTCTCAGCAGCTCCACTCTTAAACTCTGAATGTCAGACTTTACAAAGAGCAGAAATATGAAATGACGTGTATTGACACATATGGAGTCAGCGAATATGAATGAGGGTGAGATGGACACAGACAGACAAAGAGAGAGAGGTAGACAACTTATTGAGGTACACACTGAAATGACTATTTCTACATTCGACATGGTTGCAAAATGACAAAAAAGGTAATCATTTCAGCACAACCTTTCACCACCTCAGTACAACGGAAGCAATATTAAGGACAATAAAGTCATTTTGAACTTGTAAAGGTAACGGTTGTTAGCTAATGAGGAATGTTGATAAATATGCTGACATCACAAAAAACACTGATCATTTCCCCGGCATTGCAATATAGAAATATATAACTAACTGGTTCTGTACATCTGAAACGTTAATTCTGTTTCTCTCTACATAGGATGACAGGCCTGCTAAGATTTGCTAGCATTCCCTGTTTTGCTTCAGATTCTTTGCTTTATGTGAAGCTGAATAATGTTTGGGACAAAACCCATTTCCTGACTAATGACTGAAGTCAGGCTGTAGCTATGAGAAGGCCAAATCTGATGCACTAGACCACCAGGCAGCACCATATCTTTCCTTAAGGGCACTACTTTTGCATTTTCCTTTCGGATAATTTTCACTGCTAACCAGCTTTTGCCTGTCTTCCAGTTGTTACAGCGTGAAAAAAGATCGTACTTCTCATCGTGCTCTGTGTCTCATACAAATCCGCCTATTCTCGTCCCAGTTTCCAGTATTTGGCCTATACCTTCCATGTCCTGATATTTCTCGTTCAAATGACAATGAGATTCTCGCTATGATCCTAAATGACACAACAATGGACCTGAAGCTTGACATGGTCACACCGTGTTGTACCCAGCTTGAGGAACTCATCTTCCTTTTAACCCACAGAGTGAGACACGCAGACTCCTACCCCGAGAATGGTAGAGGCTTCAGGATTATACCCGTTCCATGTGCTTCACTTCTGCAAGTTTCTCCGACAAAAGACAGTTTTATGTGAAAAATAAGCCCCTTCTTCAGATTTTGAGAACCATTATGGCGAGCTCGGATATGAAATGGACAGTGAGCTGAAATTGTATTGCACGCTGTTAATATGTAACTTTCAATTTCCCATTACTCATCAACCCAGTTCCTGAGGCTCTTGGGAATCTGGCAGGACAGCGCCCGGCAAACATTCCTCACTAAAATCAAGTGACACACCGCAAACTCTAAACACTTTCGTATAGCGGCTCTTTCAGGTTCTGTGCCCGTTTCTCCTCCATGTCCCTCTGACCGTCCAGCATAGCAGGGCCAAGGAATGTCAGACACAGGGTATTGGGAATGTTCCCCTGTATTTGTTCAGAGCAGAGGAGTCTGATGGGAGATTGAATTAAACTACACACATTGATGAGAGACACAGTGGTTGTAATGAATGCATTTCTATCTGCAGAGAGATTAATAAACTTGGCAATGAGTTAAGGAATAAAAATGTCCTTTTCCTTGGATAACACCTTTTACAGATACCTGGATCACACTCAATGAAGTGGTTTTGAAGCGGATTCGTTATTGGCAAATCTAATGTGCACATCAGGTATATTTGTTGAACCAAACAATAAAAGAAATAAATGCTTAAAATACTCGCAACTGTCACTGGAGACGCCAGTGAATCCACACCTAATCTTAGGAGTTTGCTCTGCTCTGTATTATATTCAGGATAATGCAGGACTCGTCAGTCTAATCTCAGTGTAAGGTTTTGCCTATTTAAGACAGAGATGAGGATGAGATTCTCTCTTTCTGATGGTAGCAAATCTGTGGAATTGATTACAACAAAGAGCTGTAAAGGCTGGGCATATTTAAGGCTGATATATACTGATATTCCGTCACTTGGGCAATCAATGGCCACGGGTTTAAGGCAGAAAGGTGGAGTTGACGATAAACCAAATAAACCATGAATTTCATTGAAAGTTGAAGCTGACCAGATGGAACAAATAGCTGCCATCTGCTCCAATGCCTTGTCTGTCATTTGGAAAATGCTGGAGACGATTGTAAGAGAAGCAAAGCAGAAAGTTTAGAAAAGATGATTTCAGTCAAACTGAGTCAACATCATTTGTTGAAAGGGAAATCGCACTTGGCAATTTGCCGGAGTTCTTTGCAAACATGACAAGGGAGTCAGTAGATGAAGTGCATTTGAATTTCTAGCAACCACTCAATGAGAAGCCATATAAAGGTCATTGAGCAAAATAGGAGTTCAAAGTGTCGGGTAAGAAATGAACTTGAACTCTCCATTGTTTATTTAACAGAAGACACAGGATCTGGATTGTTAGTTATTTTCCAATTTGCAAAGATGCAATTAGTGAAATGCAAATTGGTTAGTCATTGAACTTCAATTATTAACATCTGTATTAATGACTTGGAGGAAGTGGCCGGTTGAAATGTGTCCAGTTTCATTGATGATACTCAACAGATGGGAGAGCATATTGTAACGAGAAAGGGGGGATCTCCAAAAAGATATACTGTAGATAGATTGAATGAGTGTGGAAAACCTGGCAGATGCAGTTTCATGTCGGGTGAGTGAAGTAATGCACTTTGGCAGATAGTGTCAATCCGGAGGTCTATTACAACCGAGAGAAACTCGAAAACATTGCGGTGCAGAGGGATCTGGGATCTCTCATGCATGAAACAAACAAAGGTTAGTGACAGATTGATTTTTCTGAGCCAAAAGGATGGTGTCCTTTTCGGACAAGCCCAATGAAAGTAATGGTTTGCCAGGAAAAGACAAAAGCTAAGGACTCTGTAAAGTAGTCGAAGGCCAATATATATCCCAACTTGTTCAATGGGATATCTTTGTATGATAGATTATGGTTCACTAAACATTCTTTAGATTGGATCCGGGAGTGGGCCAAAAGCAACTGAGGTCACCAGTGATTATTGCCATCCTTGATCTTTCACACAACTTTTTTTTTCTTGTCAACTTTAATTCGCATTGTGGTTACTGTGAGTGGGCTTGAAAACTACAATCACTGGTTACTTCTCTGCATCACTGTTCCTCATCTCTACCCAAACAGGTTCGACATCTTTATCTCCTGAATGAAGGTAATCTCTAACCATTGTAGAAATGTCACGAAAACCTTGGTATTTCACACTCCTTTGTATGTCATCTTGCAATATAATTGATCTTTCATGGTGTTGTTATTGTATAGTCAGAGAAAAACAACATAGACGATGTTTGACTGGGTTGCGATGCACAAAGTAACAGCTACAACACAAACTTCTGCCGACAACGAGATCATAGTTGCACACAATGAGCCATCCAGGAAGCAGCGAACAAGATGATTGCCAGAGGAACGTTTCAGAGGAACACCACTAGAAACAAAACATGAATATTTTTCTGGTCTACGATCCAGAATGTATTTCTAAATGAACAAAGGAGTTTTACAACACTAGCACTACACTCACACAAGGAAGAAACCAACGTTGCAGACGTTTAGAGTGGTTAGCGTGTTGCCTCGTGGCATTTGCTCGTTGTGAAGTTCGTCTGCCAGTCATCTGTGTATAAAGTTGCGGGATATGCACGCATAGCAAAGAAAATGTATAGTAGCCACTGATCGCCACGACCATGAAGGAACACTTTGAACTCAGTACAGGGTACCTTCCATTAAAATCCCAACAGATGAGGCACCGAGAACGAAATCTAATTAATTTTAATGAAAACACGATATCAGTGCTTCCTAGGAGGCTCTACAGCCCTGAAAATGTCACAGAGAGAGGGCAGGAAAGGCTGCATACCAACTTCGCAGTTACGCCAAATATCCTCACGTCAACTGCCCCCGAGCTACAAATCTTTATTGAAATATTCAACTCACAATGTACTTAGAACGTCCCTAGAGGGGAATTGAACCTCAATCGCCGACATAATGGGGGAGGATATAAACCATTGTACTAGCGACAAGGAGTGGGGAAGACAGGCCAGTCTGCAATACCTACCATTACCATGTAGACTGCCCCAGCCCTCTCTTTGAAAAATACCTTTCTCAAATAAAAATCTGTGCAACAGAATCCAAAAGATGACCCAGGTAGATCTACAAACAGGGGACCTCCGACACGACAACCACGGCGTGGTTTTGGATATTGATTTGCTGTTAATTTAATTGCGTTTTTTTTGGGTCGATAACCAATCTTGAAGAGAAATGAGGCTTATAGTTGAAAACAGTTCTAGTTTACTGTTCTCTTTTGGAGTTAAAGTATAAAATTGATTTTTTTTCTTTAAATAGTGCAACTTGGTTATGTCTCTGTCCATCAAATTTAACAGATTACGAGGCGAGGTGAGATTTTCTGTGCGTTTGGTTTTATGAACAGAAGGTTTTGCCTCTGTGTCGTAACATTCCTGAGCGTGATTTGTGCAAAACAACTGTTGATTGTCGTAATTCTGTTTTCCATCACTTGGGTTTCAATGCCTAATCATAACAAATTCACACCTGTTTATTTCTGAAAATGATGAGGGTTTCTGTCTTTCCGAGAATTACCGACAGTATGTTCCAGATTGAACCACCCGCTGGCTAATTAAGTTTTCTGCACATCTACTCAAACATTCTGCCTCTAATGTTAGATCTATGGCTCCCTGTCATCGATCCCTCAATCAAGGGGAAACTCCTTTTTTGCAGCCTACCCAATCGATATCTTTCATTATTTTGCACTTCTCAATCATGTCTCCACTCAATCACCACTGATATAAGAAAAATATCAATCCCAATCTGGCCAACCTATCTTCATTACTCAACCTCCTCAGCCCAGACAATATCCTGTTAAATCACCTTTGCTATCACAGTGCTGCTGTAATGTGAAATGCAAAACTGCAAACAATATTCTTGCGATCGCAGAATGAACAAATTCAAGAAATGATGCAAAAAGCCACAGAAACTGTTCTTTTCTAATAAAGTCTCTTTTACTTCATTTTATAGATTTTTACAAAACATCAAAGGCTCGGAGGAAAGTGCAGGCTATTGTCGAAATGCATTTTTTAATAAGAATGTACTTTCACATCGATTACTTCACCAGCATCTCACGTAAGAACGTAAACATTGCTGCCGACGATCATTAAATGCCAGTTCCCAGATCCGGAATCAGAGAAACTGAGACATGCAGCCGCGAATATCCAATCAGAAATGGGATGGGAATGAGCGCTCCCTGACTCTGTGGCTCTCGTGATGCAATCGCTGAGCGCGATTCTCCTCTGACATTGTGGAAGCACGTGAAATATCGACACTGGGAGCTCCAACCTCACCTGGAGCAGCTTATGATGGAATGGAGAAGGAAGCGTTGGGTTATTAGATTCGGAATTCCACTCGCACATGGAGCAACTTCCATTGAAATGAAGCAGAGAACATTGGGACATTAGGCTGCACGCCCCAACCGCACATGGATCTGCTTCCATTGACAAGGAGCAGGGAGCATTGCGATATCAGTATAAGAGCTCCACCCGCACATGCAGCAGCTTCTATTGACATGGAATAGGGAGCACTGGGACATCAGGCTGTAGGGAAGGACACTCAGCTGTTTTAATGTTAAGCAAAATAGATTCCTGCAGGGTGCGTATTTGTGGATTGGGGGAGGATCTGTCCAAGTGAAATGTCAAAATTATAAAGAAAAATGCTGCAAATCTTCAAACAGCGTGCAGAGAAAAATCGAAATGATGTTTTCGCTATCTGACCTTTCTTATGTGTCTGACCTTCCGCTGGATTACATTCCAGGAAGGGATTTTAGTTCGTTTCAGTTTATTCAATTTCCTGCAAACTCTCACAGGGCATTACAGTCATCTAAAACTTCGATATTTACCGGGAATACAAGATGTTTTGATCAGGCTCGAATTTACCTCGAGTTAAAGAGCAAAAGCTGGAAAGGGGTTTTGAGGTTCAACAGAGCAGCGCTGATATCATGGAATGGATGAGGGGACGAGGCGGGCTTAACAGTCTGATACTGCTACTCCGTCTGGGGTTTGATGTTTTCTTCTGGTGAGATTAGGAAATGTGTCCACAGAAACTCTGATGGAAGCAGAACACGCTGAACAGTGGCAATCTCAATCCGGCAGCGAATGTTCCTCTTTCTCTGTCGTCCTTGGAGCAACTAGCCGTCTGCACTACTTCAAGAAAAAAAATCCACATCTAGCTTGAGATTTCAACGTTCGAATATTATTATCAATGTACCTGGGGAGGTGCGAATGCAAAAAAAAATATTACGAGCAACCCTGCATGGAGAGATTTAATACCTTTGTACAGATTCTGACACTGATAATTCTGTTTGCCTTATTTCTGTTCTTCAACGCTTTGACTGTGAATCACAGTTCATTGTCCAGTACACAAGGCTCTGAAGCGTCAGATTGAGGGACAGAATTCCTGTAACGCAGAGATGCAAAGTAGAACGTAGTGTTGATTTAACTCTTCTCTACATCTGACAGGTTCATACTTTCGTATATGCAGTATAATATGCATTAATTTGATGTTGATGATCCTTTAGGTCGTGCTGATGAATATAGATTGGTCAACGTATTTCTGCTGCGGCATGTGAAGTGCTACACGAATACAATTGTCTTCATGTCATTACTGCCCAAGCTCATGCAGAGGCTCAGGACTGCAGTGAAAGTTATTTTTGCAAAAAACTTTCAAACAACTAACAATCAATGCATTAGAGAAAGCCACACTGATTGTGGAGGACCACAAAAAATCGTGGGGGAGGAAACACCAAAAACATGATATCATTTAGCAAGAGGAGACTGCAAATTGGAGAATCATAGAAACATTGGCAGCAATTGTCAGAAACCAAAATGCAAAGGATCGACGAGAAGACACGGCCATCAGATAATAAGAAGTAAAAGGTAAGGAACGTCAGTCACTTTGAAGAACAGAAGAACCACCACAACCTGGAACACAGAGAAACAATGATGGAAATAAAATATGTTCGTGCCTGGCAACCAAAAAAAGAACTGAGTGGACTCTAATTGACGCTAAAACAATATTGTGCTTCTAGTTCACGCAATACTACAACAATGAATACATGAAGAAGGCTAAGAGCATGCTGGCCTTCATAACAAGAGGAATTGAGTATAGAAGCAAAGAGGTGCTTCTGCAGCTGTACAGGCCCCTGGTGAGACCACACCTGGAGTACTGTGTGCAGTTCTGGTCTCCAAATTTGAGAAAAGACATTCTGGCTATTGAGGGAGTGCAGCGTAGGTTCACGAGGTCAATTCCTGGAATGGCAGGATTACCTTACACTGAAAGACTGAAGCGACTGGGCTTGTATACCCTTCAGTTTCGAAGATTGAGAGGGGATCTGATTGAGACGTATAAGATTATGAAAGGATTGGACATTCTGGCAGTAGGAAACATATTTCCACTGATGGGTGAGTGCTGAACCAGAGGGCACAGCTTAAAAATACGGTGTAGACCATTTAGGACAGAACTCAGGAGAAACTTCTTCACCCAGAGAGTGGTGGCTGTGTGGAATGCTCTGCCCCAGAGGGCAGTGGAGGCCCACTCTCTGGATTCATTTTAGAAGGAGTTGGATAGAGCTCTCAAAGATAGTGGAATCAAGGGTTATGGAGATAAAGCAGGAACAGGATACTGATTAGGAATGAACAGCCATGATTATATTGAATGGCGGTGCAGGCTCGAAGGGCTGAATGGCCTACTCCTGCACCTATTGTCTATTGTCCATGATGGTACAAAGATGGTAAATAATTATAAATCTATCTTGTGTTTTAAGTTAACTTTAATAATCATGTTACATCACACAAGAACTTGGACAGGCTCCACGTGGTAATGTCGTCTTGTCTTCTTCCGATGGTTTCAAAGGAATCTTTTCTTTTGATTGTTATTCTAGATTTACCCCTCTGCAGTTATAGCTCCTGTCACTGCTCCTAAGATGGTGTTGCAAAATTGTTGTACTCCAAAGTCTTTGCACCCTTTTGGAGGGTCTGGCGTGTCTTCCAGTGGTTCGAGTATTTTCTATCACCCTGATCGATCGGAATCAACCAGGTTTTGGCACGTCAACGGCAGGGTGGTCTTCATATGCCCAGTACTGGACATGCTGGGTGCGCATAACCTTCTTCAAATAAGGGTGCGATGGACTTTCATGTCTATTGCACAGGTCAATGTGACCGATTTTACCGAGGGCGACATTCCATTGTCCTTTCAATCATAAATTAGCTTTTGTGTTGTAAGGTCTGCTGCTCTCGCATTTGTTTGCAAACTCCTTGTGGGCACTCGCAACCTGTCTGGTTCCTGGAGCATGTGGATTGACAAAGTCAGTTTTGTTGACTTCATATCGCATCACAGTTTAATTCTTGCCCACTTTTTAAAATTCATCAGAAATTTGTCATCTTGAGTAGTGTGTCCAGCCACAGTCGCTCCTCTTGAACCTGAACGCAAAGTGTGATTGATCACATGAGAAAAGACCAATCTCTTGTGCGATGAGTACGCGATCATTAAGCTCAAATGAGGCATAATACCTTATATACTTGAAACACTACACTGTTATAGATAGCGTATGAGTTTCAAGACAACATTGTAAACAAAATAAATAGAGAGAACGAGCAAATGCAAAATAATTCATAACGAAAAATGATAATAACGAAAGAGATATACTAAACAACGCCAGAAAACGAGGATATTGATCAACGAATACAAAAAAATCCGAAAAGAACATTGTTCAACCACGAGACAGAAACAAAAATAATGAAAATTTCCTAACAAAACTTGAACTAACATTGTAAAATCAGGGAATATTTTAGACATTGGAGAAATAGACGAATACCAAATCTTTTTAAAAGTACCGAAAAATGGGGAAAAATGACGAGCATTGTTTATTCAATAATACAAGAAAAAATCTATTAAAAAATCAATCAACATTACAGAGCATTTTATAGCTACAGGCAAATCACATTCACGAGGATTCGTCAAATATTTGCAATGTTACAATGAGTTGGGAGAGACTGTAACTTTGATTGAGGCCTGGTCCGTTTCGTGTCTCATGGGTGTTGTTCCCGATGACGATTGTGATCCCAATGATGTAGGTTTCGATTGTATTCCGTTTGGTTTGTTCGTCCTTCGAAAGGGCAACTATGAAACTATTGTTTAGTAGTTGAACAGTTCTGACCTAATGCAATGCCAATAGTGCATATGCGCTAACCCTCACCTACTTGTTATCTCAAAACACTTTTTTTTTTAAGAAAGGAAGGAATGCGTACACCATATGGAATATTCAGTTGGCTACAGAGGCCTGCTAGTCTCTCACCTCGCGTTTCAATGTTAAAGGTTCGTGTGTTTGAAGCGATGTTACCATGGTGTGGCCAGGAAAGACAGAAATGAGGTGGTCATGGTGTCCCATGATTTAGCAACACGCTAAGATGAAGATACATTGCCCAGAGAACTAAGGCGAGATGGTTAGCATGATAAACACATAAAAGGTAAGTGAGAATGAAAGACAATCGCAACAGATCAATGATTTAAATCTAAATGAAAGTGAGTGTGCAACCAAAGAAGTGTAACCCGGTTAATTCGACCTGCGTTGACAGAAATAAGATTTGGATAAAGTGTGAGGTGCATGCGAATTTGGACAATCAGAAACAGTCGTACTTTGCCTTGGTGTCTGGCAGACATTATTTCATCACTTCGAGCAGTGAAAGCGCGCACGTGTCAAATGGGCACCGCACACAGTCATCAGTGTTTTCGGAATCATCTATCTCTGGAGGCGTAGCCATATTGAATCCTGAGGTTGCCCATGTTAGTGTCTGGTCATCCGTCTGATTGGGACACCTAGAATTACCATTTGACAATCTGGGTTTCTCTTTTCTACCATAGTTCGCACCATAATTTTGTAGTGTCACGTTTCCACGTGATATGTACATCGTCTGAGGTGTGCTTCATAGTGACTCCGGTATGTTCCATCTGCCTGTCTGTCAGGAGAATATATGGAAATAGTGTAATTTCCAGCATGTCGGGAATACGTGGCATATGCATGTTGTCAGTTGGTAGTTCGTCAATTCAATTTGTTGGAGAATCTTCTATTAACTGTCTTAAAGTTTCCATGGGGTTCATTGACCGTGGAAACTGTTGTTGGCGGCAGTGATTGAATCCATCACTTTCATGGCAGTGGAGGAAGGTTTGAAGATATGTCAGTCGGTGTCTTGACCTTGTAATTTTTTCTACAACATAGTATATCCACCATGGTATAAGAAGGTTGGTGAGGAACGACCTCCACCGCACAAAACGATGTTGGCAATGTCATTCAAATATAATTATATCCTAGCCCTCAGTACCTTCTCCAGCAACTTTCCCACCACTGGTTTGTAGTTACCTCGAATATCTCTACAACACTGCTTGAACAGAGCATCAACATTAGCCACTCTCTATCCTCTGGCACGTCACCTGTGCTCAGGAATGCTACAAAGATAATCGACAGGGTCCCAGCTATTTCCTCTTTCGCCTCCCTCACCAACCTGGGACAGATCCCATTCTATCCTGGGGATTTGTTCATCTTAATATCCTTCAGCCTACCAAACACATCCTCCCTTCTTATGTCAACGGGATCCAGAGTAAACAAACTTCCACCTCTAGATAAGGTTCCCTTTGGCCCAAAAAGCCCACACCGATCCACTGAAGAGTAACCCAAACAGACTCATTTCCCTCTGACTAATGCATCTAACACTATGGGCAATGTAGCATGGTTAATTCACCTGGCATGCACATCTTTGGACTGTGGGAGGAAACCGAAGCACACGGATGAAACCCAAGCAGACACGGGGCGAACACGCAAACTCCACACAGACAGTCGGTCGAGCCTGGAATTGAACCTGGGATCCTGCTAGTTTGAGGCTGCATTGCTAACCACTGCGCCCCTAATCTCAACATTCATCATGTCCCTCTCGGCAATGAACACTGATACAAAGTAATCATTGCGAATCTCAACCATTTTCTCAGGTTCGACACACAACTTTCCTTCCGTCTCCTTTAGTGGACCAACCCTTCCTCTAGTTAACCTCTTGGCTCTTATATATTGAGAAAATGCCTTGGACTCTCCTTAATTCTGCTCGCTAAAGTTTTCTCATGACCCTTTTAAAACAGCTTGAATACTCGCTTAAGATTGCTCCTATTCTCGCTATATTCCTCCAAAGCCTGTTCTGTTCATGGCTGCCCGGACCTTGTGTACCACTTCATTGTTCCCCCGGTTAGTAGCACAATGTCGAGTGTTATTAATAGTTCACAAATCTTGACTTTCCTGTCCCTTGTTTACAAAGGGGCATGCCTCTCCTGCACGATGTTTAACCTATCGTTGAACTACTCCCACGTATCAAATGTGGAATTCCATTCAAATAGCTGCCCCCAATCCACATTTCCCAGCTCCTGCCGAGTTTTGATAAAATTGGCATTTGCCCTGATTAGTACTCTTTCTGTATGACTACTCGCACCTTTGTCTACAAATATTCTATAACTTACAGATTAGTAGTCACTATTACCCCAGAAATACATCACTACATGTTGGACCACCTGGCTTGGGTCATTCAGCAACACCGGTTTCAAAATGGCTCCTCCCGTCGTTGGATTATTGATATATTGCTCTAGAAAACATTCCTGGATGCTCCTGTAACGTACTGAAATATCCAGACTTCTGACATTAATTGTATACCCGTCAATGCTGGAAAAAATAAAATCTACGGTCACCACACCCTATTGGTTCTACCTCTGTCCATAACCTGCTTACCTAACTGTTATTCGACATCACTTCATTGTTGGGCGACCTGTAGTAAAGCCCCAAACATGTGACTATGCCCTTCTCATTTCTCAGGTCGATCCATAATGCCTCACTGCTCAAATCCTATACAGTGTCTTCCATGATTATCCTTGACCAGCAATGCAACTCCTCTCTCCTTTTTCTCCACTCCATGCCACGTCTGAAGTACCTATATCCTGGAGCATTCAGTCGTCAATCATGCCCTTCCCTCAAAAATTTCTCAGATCGTAATACTTTCATGCTCCCAGTCACCAATCTGACCTCTACGTTTGTCTGCCTAGACCATATCCTCCTTGCATTAACGCACTTGCACTTCAGTTCATTTGCGTTTATCTGCTCTCTGCCTACTCTTTGCCTTTGCAATGCTAACTTTGAGATTCTGTTCCTTACATTGTTTCGTTTCCACCTCACACACTACACGAGTTTTTCTTCTGGTTCCCCGTGCCCTGCCACATCAGTTGAAACCCTCCCCAACAGCAGTAGCACAAAATTCCTCAAGGAGAGTAGTTCCGGATTGGTTCAGATGTCGACTATTCAATTTGTAATAGCCCCACTTTCCCCAGTTCACGTCTCAAAGAGCAACAAACCTGAACCCCCCGCCCCGCCCCTCCCCCAAGCACCAGCCCTCAACCAAGTGTTCAACCTGCAGATTCTTTCCTTTCTACTCTAGCTAGAACGTGACACTGGTAGATCTCCTGAGATCACTGCCTTTGATGTCCCCGTCTTTAACGTCTCTCCGAGCTCACTGAATTCTGCCTTCCGGACACCTTTTTTTAACTTATATCATTATGCCTGTATGCACCACGACAACGGACTCTTCTCCCACCCCTTCCCTTTCAGAATGCTGTGCAGTCGATCGGTGACATCCCTGACTAGAGCACTTGGGAGGCAACATACCATCCGGGAGTCTCGTTTTCGGCCACAGAACCGCTATTCTACTCACAGTACAATAGAAATCCTATGACTATCGCCCTCTGAGCCAGTGCAGGGAGAAACAAAACAGCTAATGAAAGTAACTGTGATGGCACCTGCCGAAATGTTAGAAGGGGTTTTAAGAGATACGGCGTGTTTCTGGATATACAGATGCAAATACAATCGTGTCCATAGGCACTGGAAAAAGTTAGAGATTTACAGAGTGCTATATAATTAGAGTACATTGCGCTGACATGGCATGTTAGAGGAGCTGGATCAGATTAGCTTACATTACAGTGTGGAAACAGGCCCTTCGGCCCAACAAGTCCACACCGACCCGCCGAAGCGAAACCCACCCATACCCCTATATTTACCCCTTACCTAACACTACGGGCAATTTAGCATGGCCAATTCACCTGACCCTGCACATCTTTTGGACTGTGGGAGGAAACCGGAGCACCCGGAGGAAACCCACGCAGACACGGGGAGAACGTGCAAACTCCACACAGTCAGTCGCCCGAGGCGGGAGAATCAGGTAATCACAATTGAGGAATTGTTACAAACACTGGACAATTTTCCACGAATAATGCATGCTGTTCAGACTGGAGGATTCATTGAAAAATACAGCATTGCAATTTCAGAGATAAGACGCGTTTTGCAGTCTGGAGACAGAACTGGGAACACTGCAGCAAAAGGACCATGAAAGTCTCCTGGAGGATGATGGGGCTGTTGCAAGTTATGGAAGCACTTTATGGAGTTAGAGGGATTGAAGAAACATGCAGAAAACAGATTTAATGATTTAGAACGAGTTACAGATATGGGCATAATTTGGCTGTTCGATGAGGCTGAAGAGATTTCGTGAAAAGAGATAGGGAGTGATGGAACAGCTAGGAGATGTTTCAGTTATAGAGGAAGATGTGTAAATTTAAAAAAGTACTTTGAATATTCTATTTAAAAAAGGATGATACAAGAGATTAGACCGTTTATGATAGTTAAAGGCAAAGTTCTTTTTACTTGCCTTTTCCTGAAGATGGCCAATTTCAAGTTTCGGGATAACATTTGTCAAGGTGAGAGGAGACAGATTTGAATAAGACTTAGGAGTCAATTTCTTATTACCCAGGTGGTCCGCGTGTCAGATGACCTTCTGAGCAGGGCCAATTACAAAGTTTCAAAGACATTTGGACGGATACTTAAAAAAGGTTTGGGAGCGATATCGGTCAGGTGGAGGCAGATGGTTCTAGTTTAGTTTGGGAATATGATTGGCGTGGACTGTTTTGACCGAAGGGTTTCTTTCCTTGCAGTATGGTTCGATGACTCTCTGACAGCACGAGAGGCTAGAAGTTACCTCACAGTCTGAGAGGGCTGTGAGAATTTGATATTGACAGAGAGAAACGGAGGGTTCTCACAAAGGATTCAAACATGAATGTAGCAGTAATGGCTTGAGGATGATATAAATATTGGGAAGGATTCTAGGGCTGATGAACCTGTAGAGTGAGTGACAGTACAAGGAGACTAAGGAGAAAACATATCGTGGGAAAATTATAACTGTCTTTGTAAATTGAGGGAGGACATTGCATTATGGTACTGAAGGCATTTGCAGACACGCGGAGACTGGATCAGCTTTAACAAGCAACAGAGACATGAGGTTGTTGGTGGCTACTGACGAAAGGTGGTTCGAACGATTCCGTGTGCTTCAGAAACATAGGTGTTCCTACACCTCTGGGAAATTGGCGAGTCTGGAGGATAGCGCAGAGATTGAAATTACAGGAAGGGTTTTGGGAGTTTAAGGAGATCGACAAGATTGTAGCAGCTGAAGGATGGTCGATATATGATGAGGCATGAACAATACCAGAGTGTGTTACAGATATATGAGGATGGTCGATAAATGCGTTTTTTAAAGATGTAAACCGCTGCAGAGAGATTTAAATAACGGACGTGCTGAGAGAATTTTGATTTATCTGATTGATTTATTTGGTTTTATTAATGGGAGTCTGAATCACTTTGTCGAAATGGAAGTTCTTAAAGGGTTCAAGCATATGAGAGAAATAGCAAGAGCCAAAGCAGGCAGACTAGATGAAAAGTACAATTGGAGTTGTGGCAGAAAAGCCGATAGTACAGCTGTGTAGGAAGGAGCCCTGGTAAATCGATAAAAAAAGCAAAGATTAACGTATTTAATTCAGTTTAATGAGAAACAGAAGCCTGGGTGTTTCCAACAAGTAAAGAGTTAACGTTACGAGTTGGGAACTGTGTAATCCCATGAACAGGCAGCTGACAACTGACAACTTTTACTGACTTATCTAACCTTCATAAAATATGGAATGAGTGCGGAGAAGGAGAAGTGCATTGTAATAGTCCAGTCTCGGCACAGCACGAGAATGGCTGAGTTGTAAGGCTAACACAGGAACGGACCTGAGTGACGTGGCAATGTTGAAACCGGTAACGTTTATTTTCGGCACAAGTGTGAATTGGCTGTAAATGATTAATCCAGAACCGATTTACGGCGTTGATCATGGAATGAGAAAGTAGCCCTCAATCCATGTGTGCGTGTTTGTCAGGCCTTGATCTGAGCTTGCGGCTGTTTCTGTTTTCCTCTGTTCAAGAAACAACTGCCTCACTTCCTCCACCCAAGTCAGGTCGTGGGGTTTTAGTGTGAAGCGATGGGATGGAAAAGCCGCACGATTAGAAAGAATTAACCTGATTGGCAAGAGTTAAAGGGGGAGAGCTGAAGAAAGGATGTTAAAGTTCGCGGAACAAACAACCGGAGGTAGACAGTATGAAAATACGCAGGATCCAAGGAGATAAGGAGAAATATGAGAGTTTTCACTTATAAACCAGTAAATTAGTTGGTAGCACATATTGAAGTCGGCAAGTATGATGTTGCGGGTATCAAAGAGATGTGGCAGCAGGGGAATCAAACTGTGGATTAAATGTCAATGGATACATGTCAATATTAAGAAGACAGGCAGAGGGGACGGCATGTCATGCAAGAAATGGAATTAAGTCAATAGCAAGACGCGATGTAGAGTGAAAAGGTATAGAGTCCATGTGGGATCGGTCCAGCAACTGAAAACGAGAAAAGACCGTGATGGTTTTCTGCACAGGCCTCCTGGCAACAGTGAGAATGTAGGGAAGAAAATGAATTGGGGAAAGGAAATGCATGGGAAAAATGTGCGAATACAATACTAATGTGGGTGTTTCATCTGTTTGTGGACTAGGAAAATACGTTTGGGACAGATCTCAAGAAAAAATGCATTTGGATGGGTATATCAATAGGAAGTGTTTCGTGGGATATCGACCAGGTGCTGGCAAGTGGGACTAGATTGCATTTGAATATCAGGTCGGCATGGACGAGTTGGACGAAAGGGTCTGTTTCCGTGAAGAATGTCGCTATGACTATGGCTGTATAATTAGACTCGCAAAACGAGTTTCGCAACAAAGAAGAATCTTTGCAGCTTGCACCGTAGTTGTTTCCATAAAAGGAAATATGTTTATCTCCTGAGCACATGCGAGGAGCTGAAAATCGAATCACTGGAGGAGGATAAGGGACTATTGGTCCTGCTTCATTTTCGCCCCTGCAGGAGACATAGTGACTGCTCTGCTGCCCTGTATACATGTGATCAACCGAAGGTCTGTTTTGGTGCCTTGTTCACGTCAAGCATGCATGACGCGTCTTGTCAATTTCAGCTCTCAATTAATTTCAGTTCAACACTGAAACTGATCAGTATCCATTGCTTCAAATGAACAAGTGAGTAAGATGATGCAACATAATGGTTTCGATGCAATTGTTCAGCCATGGTCTCTCTGAATTGCATCGCCTGAGCAAGGAGGTGAATGGCGTCGGGCTCCACAACTTTCTTATATATATATCTGTCCATCCAGGTCTCTCTATGTATTCATCGAACCCCTATTGTGCTGTTCTATGGCGGGGGTGGTTATTTACTTCATTCCTGCCACCGTCACTGTTTTTTATGAGCTCTCTCGTGCTTGGTATCCAACAGCCGCTGTTGATGTTTCTCCAATTTGGTAATTTTAGATAAAGTATTCCCAACAGTTAACATTTCTTGGGAATTATGTCGTCCTCCAAGCTATCATTTGTATAACCTGATCCACAACCTCTCGCAATTTCAGTGTTGCTGTAATTTGTTTTGTTAGCAAGTTAGTTGTATGTTTTATGTAAAAATAGCTTCCAATGGGTTCCTGAGCTTCTCTCGAAATCTCGGAAGAGATGCCACATACACAATGGTGTTCGTGCAGCAATTCAAATTCCGCAGCATATATGCAACAACTTTAAATGTATATTGACCATCACTATCTAAAATCTCATCAACATCAAAGTAATATAAAATATACAGCCATATAAATATGAAGCTGCCAGATATGGCAAATAGTAAAACCACACACTGCCTTCTACTCTCCATCTCTGGATCACTGCATTTATCTCCTTTACTCTGACCTTTCAGACCCTTGCGGATACGACTGGTGACTATAATGTGTTTCACTGTCAGAGCATTGAGGAACAAAATTAAACCAAATGGAAGTATTGGGGTTAGGATCTTCTCAAACTTGTTAAATCCTTGCCAGACAGGGTCGTCACTGTATGCATCTCTATTTGAACAGGACCATGGTACATTTTAATGATTTCATAAGGTTCAAACCTAAAGTAGATCGGGATATTTTTTAAACACAGCAGACTACCGATAGTTGCCAAAACCACAGTTGCAGTTTTCTCATTGCAGTATTTGGCTTTGAGTTTCTCACAACAAATGGTGACATATCGATCGAAGGTGAAAGCAATAGTGAACCAGACAGAACAGTCTATAATGGCACGACGCAATGCATAGCGAACACTACACATGGGAGTGATGTCCAGGAACGATGGTGGGAAGTAATCGTTCTTGATTTTGCTCAGTATGATCTCAATGATAACGACCAAAAGCTCTACTGTTGAAATAGCCAGAAGGTAGCGAGTTGTGCAGGTGGAGATTCCACATCTTCCCCAGGCCAAGATTGCAATTGTTACTAAATTGACTGGAAGAGAGAAAACGATAGAGAAGGGGAAACTTATTGGAAAACACAAACATTCATCATCTTGAGTCTTTGTGTTGAGGGTTACATTTTAGCACCACAAATATCTGTGTGCAATATTGTTAGTAGACCAATAATCTCAATGAACACAACTGTGACACATACTGTACCTTCAGGTTTAACGCAAATGCGACATGAATATGAAGCAAGCTGTTTAAAAGAGGAAATAATACAGGTAAGATTTGAACAAGAAACAAAATCGCCAGTGGTTCATCAACTGACCAGTGCATTTATAGCAAATCCTGTATATGTTACGCCCATTATTAAAATTGAGCATACTCTTAGAAAAGGAGTGCACTCTCTCTTCGTTGCGAACACTCCCTCAAGAACTACTTACACATTGTTTTTTGAACATTCCCTGTGATTTGGCTCTCATGAAGTAACATGACTTTTAAAAAAAGTTTGCTGACACTATGGAAACATAATCAAAATGTATTGGACAACTTTGCTCGGCATTACAAGACCAGTGTTTGTATCAACAATGGCAATAGTAAAGGTTTCTAGTACGAAGAATTCTGGAGAGATTGGTGAAACCGTCTCTAATATCTGCAAGAATCTCACACTGCACAAATCATAGGAGTTAGAACAGTACAGTATTGTACAGGGCATTCCACCACGATGCTGTGCCAACATTTTGTCGTACTCTAAGATCAAACTGTCTTATACATCGATATATCACGGTCATCCATGTGCTTACCCAACAATAGCATAAATATCCCAAATGTATCTGACACTACCACCGCTGCTGGCCGTGCGTTCCATACACCAAACACTCTCTGTTTTAAGAACGTACCTCTGAAATCTCGCCTAAACTTACCACCAAACACCTTGAATTTATGCCCTCTCGTGATAGCAATTTCTGCCCTGTGACAAATTGTCTGGCTATCCGCTGGATCAATTCCTCTCTTCGCCATGTACACCTTGATCAAGTCATCAAGTGTCGCTCCATTCAGAAAATCCCTAGTACCCGAAAACTATCTTCACAAAACAATTCTTCAAGTCTACGCAGCATCCTGATAAATTTCTTCTGATCCTTATCCAAACTTCCACATGCTTCCTATAATGAAACAACGAGAACTGAACATAATATTCAAAATGTGGTCTCAAAATGGCTTGATAGAACTGCAGCCTAAGGTCGCGACTCTTAAACTCAGTCCCCCTGCTAATGAAAGGCAACACACTTCACACCTTCTTAACATCAATATCAACTTGAATGACATCTTCAAAACGAAGAAATTAATCCAATTTGGAAATATTGCAGGTGCATCATTCAGATAAGAGAATGCTGAAGTATAATCCAGGGAAATCTCTTCAAATTATTTAGGCAATTGGAAGTTGGACTTGCACAACATATTTAGACATGTGATCTTTTGAAATACTTGTGTTCATGAGAGTAGGTAATTAAAAAGTAGTTTTCTGAGACAATTCAAAACAGAATGTCATTTGCTCTATTGTTGCGTAACTATCACTTGAAGTAGGTAAATAAGAATGCTTTACGAGAAGGCAAATAAACCCTGAAAGACTTCTGGATATTCTAAGTTAAAAACCAAAATCAGTTATTTTTGGAAAAAGCTCAGGCTGTCACGCTGCATCTGTGGAGGGAGATGAGAGTTAAAATTTCAGGTCCAGCGACATTTCATTAGAACTGAGGAAGGCAGATGTTGATCATGAGGTATACCTGAATGGCAGGAAACGTTCGTAAGTTTGGAAGAGCAGAAATGGAGATGGAGCAGAGTGGAGCATGAAGATAATCATAACCCAGCTCGTCAAACTACCATGTTTCATGCTCTGCAAACTGTCACTTCAATGTTCAGCATGATGAATCACGCATAATTTATTCTGTAACAAGTAATTTCGTTTATGGCACAATGGTTACCAGGTCTTTGATCTGGAAATGATATTATACATCATCATGTCAAAAATGTAAATCTGTTCAGAGTCAGCACAAAATGGTGCACATCATCGACACAAATACATCCTGAAGAATAGTCCTCTGAACACAAAGTCCCTGGGATCAGGGATCAGAAACCAGTGAGGCATACAACTTCAGAGTTAATGGTCCTTAAATTAAAGCGGTGTGCTAAACTGAAGCATTATCATTTGTGAGGCATGCTGTTCTCATACAGCTGATGATAATGCGTTAAACATTCGGAACTCAGACCCAGAACTATCTGAATAGATCAGTTTTTATTTTTCATTTTCATTTTTGCGGTCGAGTCAGTCAGCGGTGTGCTCACATAAAGCTGGCAAACCTTCCACAACAACAAAAAAATACATCGAGCAAGTTCCTTTTTCTTGAAATGAACACAATGCAAACATCAGGTGGAAGGTTTCA